>NC_061094.1:64408068-64416481 GCF_015104395.2 Macrobrachium nipponense
AAGACTTGCTTGCAAGAGCGACTCGCCAGATAAGATTAGCTATGCAAATCAGTCATGGAAATATATACGAGACTTTGCTGGCGGGTTAAATATGGTTCGTCGTGTTTAGTACTAGTCCCTTGGGGGGATCAAATGTTCCCAGGGGTATTTGTGATCCCCCAGGGGATGGAACTGAACACGGCTATAAAGTGTAGGTGAACCACCGTCTCGACGTGTTTAGTACTATAATAGATTCACATCACCGGTGCATCTAATTTCTAGGCCAGTCCCTTACGACGCTCCTGATTGGCTGTTGATAAGCCAATCATGGGGATCGAAACTCTCAGTCTCTCTCGAGAGAGAGCTCACATAGGCAGGATGTATGTTCCCCCTCTCCTGAGGGATACGTCTTTCAAAAGCATCCTTCAGGAGAGGTGGAACATACAGCCTGACTATATGAACTCTCTCGAGAGACAAAGCGTCGTAAGGGACTAGCCTAGACATCAAATGCACGGTTGGTGTGAAACTACTATAGCTCCCGGGAATCAAATGTTCCTGGATTTCTCGTATTTACTGTATATATATAAGATAGTTTGGACGTCGTCTTTTCACGGGATTTCTTTAAGAAAATAACAATAAAAAAAAACCTGCATCTTTTCACGGGATTTCTTTAAAAAAAATAACAATAAAAAAACCTGCATCTTTTTAATCAAGCAAGAAAAACAAAGATTTTTTTCCTTGGACGAGTTGATTAAAACAAGGGCATTCATTGCCTCATGACACAATGAAAGTTTGGCGATAAAAATGAGTTCTCTTGTTTTCTTGGAAGAGGGACATAAGTATTGCAGAGTCTACGTAATTTGTGCCTACTTTTCCTAGCGTTCGTTATAACTGTTTGCTTGTCTTTTATAAACTCAAAAGAAAATGAGATATAATGACTAGATTTGTCTGATTTATCGTACATATAACAGACAGGAGATAAGAGAGAAATGATTTATAAAATCTTTAAAAAATTTGAAATATGTTCAGCAACACAATATTAAAACGATGAATAGTAATATGAAAGATAAACCATATCTCCGAAATACCGAAAAAAAGACTTTAAATCTCGAAAGACAAATATAATAACAATCGAATTTTATGGAATGAAGTACTAACAATAAAAAAAGAAATCTGTTTCGCCAGAAGGATAAAGTATAAAATTGTACATTTGTTTAGATAAAAGACACTCGGGTTAAAATGATTCTCTCTCTCTCTCTCTCTCTCTCTCTCTCTCTCTCTCTCTATGTGGACTACGGCTTTCAAAATGGAAGAAAATAACCCCGAAGAAATACAAGAGACGTTTCAGAAGATTTCAGCAACGCTTTGAAAGGTCAAAGGTGAAACTAAGCAAAACTCGACAACTGATAAAATCTACTGACGAAAATACCAAACGGAATGTTTGAAAAATATTTTGTGTCGACCTGCAATGTGTTTTCTGAAGAGAGTTTTTCCATCCTATTCTTTCTCAAATTCCTCAGTTTCTCTAGTTGTTGATAAGCCTTTTAGTTACGAATAAGACTTACGATTCACTTATTTCAATGTCGTTTGTATGAGAATGAGGATCTGGAACGAGAAGTCCAGCAGGTTGTAATTCCAACAAGTAACTTTAATAAAGTAGATTTTGAAAGATTTTATTCAACTCAGAACGTCTGGATCAATAAACTCTAGCAGTACAGCATTCATTGTTTACAGAACTAATATGGATTAGTGTCAAGAAAATAATATCGAATCATTACTCTCTCAATGGGAGGAACCTTAAAAATTTATGGGTAATCCTCGTGAGTATGTAAACAACTTTTTATTTTTTTTAAATTAAAAATTCATTTGCCCTGAACCTGACTTGACTTCTTCTGCTTCTTTCAATCCAACGAAGTGTCAAACGCCCTTGACAAGATCAGTCCCTCAGGTGGTCGTGTTCTGAGCAGTATTTTTTGCAATTTGGAAAAGAAAAAGCAGCAGATGAAAAGAAAAAGCAGGCAGAAAGTCTTTTCAGTCAATGTAGTACATAATTGATGTGTTTGTCAAGACATGGAATTCCTCACCTTTCAAATTAGGGATATCCCTGAAATTCTCTTCGAATTTTAGGAGGAGGAGGAAGGAGAGAGAGATAGAGAGAGAGAGAGAGAGAGAGAGAGAGGAGAGAGAGAGTGAGAGATGAGAGAGGATAATATGCACTTCTTGTCTAAAGGAAATTATGACGCATAATGATGAAGATTTGTATGTGTGTGTAAAACCAATTCAATATTCACACTAATGTATGTATGTATTTATACCTATACCTATCAAGTATTAATTTAATATATATATATATATATATATATATATATATATATATATTATATATATATATATATATATATAAGGTATGTGTGTGTATGTATGTGTGTACTGTATGTATGCATGTATGCCCGTGACCATTTTTAATGATCTAATATACGCACTAATATACACAATCATTCACAGTGGCTGCATACCTACAAAGTCGTTCCGTGTTGACAAATATTTTCTATTTGGAGTTATTTATAGGACAATACTTTCGTTCTTAAAAAATCCAAAATGAAAAAAATAAAAAACTCATTCACGAAACCAAACTGCCTGAAGGCAGAAATAGCGGCTGTGTTTGGAAAGAACTAATCCGCGTAAAAGGTTGGCTTGGTTTCATTCTGTTGCTGTCAGTCATAACTGTCTGATATTAGAACTGGAGAAAGCTGCCAGTTTTTGTTTATTTATTTATTTATTTATTTTAAGAAACATTACTACCCCGATTAACAAAATGAGATTGTGAAATCGACGTTTAATTCAATGTTTTCATAATCTATAGATTTTAGCTGTCATTGTCGAATGGAACGAATGAAGCTTCGAAATTATACGAAACCGCAAAATTATGGCACGGAAAATTTTTTTTGAAACCCGATCTCCGCGATCAAATGAAACAGACACTCTTCAGGAAGCAGCGGAAGGACTTGAGTATCCATCCATGAAAGCCTTTGTGTGAAGACTCCCAAACCTTTCTAATAGGAGACTTGGCCTGATCATTTCTCAGGATTCCGAGCTCCTCATCTCAGTGTTATAACGAATATTAAGTATCGTCTTCAAAGCCATTTAATCACGTGGGGTGAACAACATGTCAAGACGCTAAACAACATTCATTGATTAGTGTCTATGTCTTGAGAAGCAAACATTTTTCCATGTAGAAAAACATTTATTCAGAACTGACATTCCTATGTTATTTGCTAAGGACTTCATGAATCACTGATAATAGTAGGTACCTTACCCATAAAGCTGTCAGCTTTCTTATCAGAAATAATGTATATTTTAAAGAAGTTAATTCATCAACAATATGCCTTTTTTCCTAAAAAAGAATTGAGCGTCACAAAATATATACATGCTTTTTCCAGTACTTCTAATATTTCCTTATATCCCAAATTGTAAAACATAATAATAATAATAATAATAATAATAATAATAATAATAATAATAATAATAATAATAATAATAATAATAATAATAATAATAATAATCTAATAATAATAATAATAATAATAATATAAGTATATTATTATTATTATTATTATTATTATTATTATTATTATTTTATTATTATTATTATTATTATTATTATTATTATTATTATTATTATTATTACCCAAACAAAAACTTCTTCTGAAGATGGAAAATAAACCCACACTATTACTGAGTATAACTTGTTTACTTGTAAGCATTTATATAGTATTTAACTTAAATACTTACAAGTAAACATGTTATACTCACTAATCTTGTGGGTTTCTTTTTCCATTATTATTATTATATTATTATTATTATTATTCAGTAGATGAACACTATTCATGTGGAACAAGCCCACTGGAGACGCTCGAAATTAAAAATTTCAAGCTTCCAAAGAATATGATGTTCATTTGAAAAAAATAATAGGTGATGTAAAATACAGAAAGACGAGATCAGTTGTTAGAGAAATAAATTAACAAACTAATAAAAAAAACATAAAAACGTGCATAAATGATTGAACTACAAGGAGAATTGCTTTAGGGAACTGATGCATTTTATCCTCGTTTGAACTATCGAGAAATTATATTTTGGAAATCGAATAAAAAAAATATTTTCCCATCGGGAACGCCCATCGAAAGTGGACAAAAAACGTTTCCTATATTTTGGCAGTCGATGGTAAGTGAGCTCGAGTGAATTTTATTTCGTCTATTTTTCCACCTTATATCTCTCTATCTCTCTCTCTCTCCTTCCCTGTTTTCAACGCAGTTTTAAACCGTCCTTTTGCTAGCCTTTATCAGGTTTTGCATCAAAAGCTAAACTGGGTTTTTCGGCTGTTTTTTTCCACAGTCCAAATATAAACGTTCGTGGTCACCTCTGACGTTTTTAGAAAGCGAAAATAGTCTCGAAATTCACTAAACGATCTGTTGTATATTTTTTGAGATAGAAAAACAAGGAAATAATAATTAATAATAATAATAATAATAATAATAAAATAATAATAATAATAAATAATAATAATAATTAATAAAATAATAATAATAATAATAATAACACTGTTGAGTAAAATGGCAGAATTCAGCGAATTGGTCTTATATATAATCTTTTCTATTTTTCTTATTACTCGTTTCTCTGGCTCAGTGAATGATAAGAAAAATAGAAAAGATAATATATAACATTAATTCGCCGAATTCTGCCATTTTATTCAACAAAAGTTGTTTAAAAGAGGGTCTTCTTCTAAAAAATATAATAATAATAATAATAATAATAATAATAATAATAATAATAATAATAATAATAATAATAATAATAATAATAATAATAATAATAATAATAATAATAATAATAATAATAATAATAATAAAAACTAAAATAGTAAGAGTATTATTATTATTATTATTATTATTATTATTATTATTATTATTATTATTATTATTATTATTATTATTATTATTATTATTATTATTATCATTATTATTATTATTATTATTAGGCATTCTCTTCGGAAAGTAAACGATAAAAGAACCTTCTCTGCAGGGGTTTTGAGCAACAGTTCTCAGATGAATGAGTAAATGAGTGAGTGAGTGAGTGAGTAAGGTAAATGAATAAAAGAAAGAGAAAAACTTGTTCCAAGATAATCTGACAGTTGGGTTAGAACTGTAAAGAAGACCGTAATTATGTCCCCTGAGTAGTTTCACGGTTCCTAATTGCACGCTGCTGACAACAGAGTTTATAATTATACCAAAACTGGAGTCAGCATTTGCGAACTATATTTCATTCTCTTGGTTTGAAAGCTTCAGTCTTGCTATTCTATTTAGTTTTTTTATGTTTATCATCTTGTTCTCTCGATGTGGGACCGTCTGATCTCCAAATTCATTCCCGCTCTCTGCTTATGCTGCTGAACTCTCTTGAATTCTGGTGTTTCGATTAATTAATATCCTTTCCCTCTTATCTATATGTTTATTGCCCTCTCCTATAACTTCTCTCTCTCTCTCTCTCTCTCTCTCTCTCTCTCTCTCTCTCTCTCTCTCTCTCTCTCTGCAGGCTGATTTCTCTTTAGAGCCCCCTTGTGTTTACTGTAATCTCTTGACAGCTGAAGATTTCAAGAGAGAAAGGAAGTATAGGAAAGGTTATTTGATGACCTGACCTCTTTCCATTCCTTTGACCTCGATACATGCTACAAAACGGGGTCATCTTCAGTCATATTATGAATCTGATGTGAATGAATAGGTTCTTTGAAGCGCGCATTGACATGAGACAATATTTCTATATTTGATAAAAAGTCAAATATTGGATAAATCTTTGATTTTTCTGTATTTTTGAAAATGCATACGAAAAGACTCAAGAGCCCTAAAGCCCATTTATTTAGTGGATTCGAAGCTACCATCTCGTCAGGTTGACTTCATTACGATAAAGTATTTGATGATAAAAAGAAATATATATTTTTTTTCGAAAAACGTCAAGAAACAGGACTTTCGGTTTGAGGTTTTTCAATATCCACTTTTACGCTGACAGTGTTCAAGTTTATGATCTCGTTTTCTTAAATGTTGTTTTAAACAACAGTTTGACTTCAGTCACTGACAGTCTTTTACAATTATAATATTTTCTAAAAATAAAAAAAGGCACGAAAGAGGTGTTTTAAGCACGTTTTTTTTCTTTTTTTCTTTTTTTTCTTGTAAGTGTTGAACTATACCGATCAGAAGGTAATGGAAACAGAGAGACGAAATCAGCTATAATAAGAAAATGTAAATAACTGAATTAATCAATAAATAGCAAAAAATGTAAACAAGTTATTAAAATGCAAAGAGAATAGTATAGAGGTAAGTAATAATGCATTGCATCTTTAGAAGTTCCAATTGCACACCATCCTTAGGAATAAATGACCCCCTTAAGAGAGATACGTCACAGATGGTAGAAGAACAAAGTAGGTTAATTCTATTCTAGTCACCTTTTATTAAGGTTTATGGATCTTATCATCTCTGCTCTGAGAATGATTCGCCCCTCTCTAGCTCTGACTTGAATCAGAAATGTCCCAGGAAATGCTAGTTTCGTTTCCATATGTCTTTATTGAAATCGCCAGTAAAAATATCTATTATGATTATGATTATTCTGTTTTCTTTTTTTGCAATAAATCTCTTAAAGGCAAATTAGATTAATGTGACTCGTTGCCGAACGTCTCAGTTCCAGAGTTCTGGAACTTCAAAAGTTTAAGCGAAGATTCAATACATTTCCACCCAAAAACAATTCTTCTTGAAGCTTAATAATTGACCTACATTTTTGTCTATTCATTTAATTATTTGTGAATTCATTTTTCGTTTCTAATGACTAATCTCTTCTTTCTGTATTTCTTATTACCTTCTGTTACTTCTTTCAAATGAACATCATCTTCTTTGGAACATGAATTTTAAGTCAATGGCCCATGTATGCTTGTTCCATATGAATATGGTTCATCTTCTAATTAATGATAATGATAATTTCAATGCTACGTGTTTTTATTTTTCGTACTCCTCACTCAATAGCACGTGCTAAAACTCTCCACATATCTATTCTGAATCTTGTTTTCTATCTGCCTTTCTTAAATGCAAAAAAATACTTTTATTCATCAACACAAGTCCATTACTGCCCATATTCGTTCGCCTTACCCGCTCTGAACACTTCATTTACAATGTTTAACTTTTATTGGAAAAAGAGAATATGCAACTTACTTTCAATTCTAAATGAAAGCACTCTCTCCCTCCTCTTGCTTCCATGCGAATAATTGCATTCCTGGGTACTTGCATTCAATATCCATTTTCGTGCAATCAGCCGCTGCGTAAAAAGGATAAATCCTGATACCCGAATTCCTGGAACGTTCGGACAAAATGATGAAGAAATTCGGCAAAAACTGTTCTGTCTGCGATGTTCAGCCAATGTTTTTGTTTTTACTCTGCATGTAAATGGAAGTTTTCATTTCTCGGTTTGCTCTGTGTCGCTATAGATGAAAAGTCTTTTATTTTCGTATGAATAAGTAATTGCAGGATGTATATATATATATATATATATATATATTATATATATATATATATATATATATATATATATATATATACATATATATAATTTCCTGCAATTGCTTGTTCATACAAAAATAAAAGATATATATATATATATATATATATATTATATATATATATATATATATATATATATATATATATATGTATGTATATATATATATATATATATATATATATATATATATATATATATATATATATAATATATATATATATAGTATATATCTATATATATCATATATATATATATATATATATATATATATAGTAACTCTAGTTTATTCATAAAGTCACGTTGTTAACACTTGGGTAAGAGAATCGTCTAATACATTAATGTTTTGAGTGGTTACAATTATGACGGATTGTCTCCCATATTACGACCGAGCAAATTTATATTAAGTTTACCGTTCATTTCAGGATGGTGTTTGGTTTCGGTGTATCGGCCCTTTTATTTCCTTCCTGATACTAATGTAAACCTCAGTTGCTCAATTGTAAGGTAATTTTAAGTGGGTTATTATTCCTATGGGTATATTCTTCTACACAAATGACCATGACTTTCGATACTAATCTTCCTGAATATTTCTTTACAGACAGCGAGCGAAGCTGAACGAAGGAAACGCCCTACGATGTACGTGAATTGCCTTGTTCTTCCACAAATTGTTTGTAACTACGTTACTACGTGATTTTAAAGGCTTATTTATTTGATAAAAATCACATTTAACGATATTTTTCCTTCCAACCTTTATCAAAACCACAGATTTTTATTACCAGTCACCTCTGCATATATCTATAAGTTGTTCTTCCCCAAGTGTAGTGCTTATTCTTCCAATACATAC
>NC_061094.1:64416981-64431981 GCF_015104395.2 Macrobrachium nipponense
AAATAACCTTTCCTATACTTCCTTTCTCTCTTGAAATCTTCAGCTGTCAAGAGATTATAGTAAACCCAAAGAGAAATCAGCCTGCAGAGAGAGAGAGAGAGAGAGAGAGAGAGAGAGAGAGAGAGAGAGTGAGAGAAAGGACAATAAACATATAGATATGAAGGAATTTGGAGATCAGAGGGTCCCACATCGGTACTAAAGAGAACAAGATAATAAACATAAAAAACTAAATAGAATAGCAAGACTGAAGCTTTCAAACCAAGAGAATGAAATATAGTTCGCAAATGCTGACTCCAGTTTTGGTATAATTATAAACTGTGTCGTCAGCAGCGTGCAATTAGGAACCGTGAAACTACTCAGGGGACATAATTACGGTCTTCTTTACAGTTCTAACCCAACTGTCAGATTATCTTGGAACAAGTTTTTCTCTTTCTTTTATTCATTTACCTTACTCACTCACTCACTCATTTACTCATTCATCTGAGAACTGTTGCTCAAAACCCCTGCAGAGAAGGTTCTTTTATCGTTTACTTTCCGAAGAGAATGCATAATATAATAATAATAATAATAATAATAATAATAATAATAATAATAATAATAATAATGGGACAAAAGTCAAGAAGAAAGTATCACTCATTGATGTCGCAATACCATGGGGACACCAGAGTTGAAGAGAAAGAGGGAGGGAAAAAAAATTAATAAGTATCAAGATCTGAAAATAGAAATAAGAAGGATATGGATATGCCAGTGGAAATCGTACCCCATAATCATAGGAGCACTAGGCACGATCCCAAGATCCCTGAAAAGGATCTAGAAAAACTAGAGGCTGAAGTAGCTCCAGGACTCATGCAGAAGAGTGTGATCCTAGAAACGGCACACATAGTAAGAAAAGTGATGGACTCCTAAGAGGCAGGATGCAACCCGGAACCCACACTATAAATACCACCCAGTCGAATTGGAGGACTGTGATAGAGCAACAAAAAAAAAAAAAAAAAAAAAAAAAAAAAATAATAATAATAATAATAATACTCTTACTACTTAGTTTTTATTATTATTATTATTATTATTATTATTATTATTATTATTATTATTATTATTATTATTATTATTATTATTATTATTATTTAGGAAGCAGACCATCTCTCAAGCATACTTTATTAAAAGTAATGGCTACTTCAGCAGCATTAACTTGTAGAGATTCTTCTCTATTTTCCGAATAGCGGCGTTTTTTCCGTGCTAATTAGGACAGGCTAGTAGAGTGCCTTTGGAGGTCATGATCAAATACAGAGTCAAAATTGGTGTATATATTTGAATTTTACAGATAAACTATGATACCATAGTTATCAAAGTCATTAACGATATATATATATATATATATATATATATATATATATATATATATATATATATATATATATATATATATGTCTCTCTCTCTCTCTCTCTCTCTCTCTCTTTCTTGAAGCAAGCGAGCTTTCGTCTGGAGCTGCCAGACATCCTCGGGCCTGGGAAGCTGGAGGGTGGACTGATCTTGAAGCGGTGTCCGTCCTCGTTTATATTTGGAGTTGACAGCAGGGGGTCTCCCCCATGCTGATCTACTATTGGCTGGTGGCGGAAGACGACGCCCCCGAACGAGATACTCCCGCAGCCAATCATAATCTAGTTAGGCCGTGCGTCCCGCAGCATAGCGAAACGCCCATCGACGTAACCGCGCCGCTAAGGAGGTCTAGGCGGCTGCAGGACTTACAGTATCGCAACCATCAACGCATGGAAAGTGGCTTGAGACCCGGTTCAGCCACCAATGAAAACGAAGACCTACCGCCACCAGCCAATAGTAGATCAGCATGGGGCAGACCACCTGCTGTCAACTCCAAAATATAAACGAGGGACGGACACCGCTTCAGATCAGTCCACCCTCAGCTTCCCAGCCCGAGGATGTCTGGCAGCTCCAGACGAAAGCTCGCTTGCTTCAAGAAAGAGAGAGAGAGAGAGAGAGACGAGAGAGAGAGAGAGAGAGAGAGAGACATATATATATATATATATATATATCTATATATATATATATATATATATATATATATATATATATAGATCGTTAATGACTTTGATAACTATGGTATCATAGTTTATCTGTAAAATTCAAATATATACACCAATTTCGACTCTGTATTTGATCATGACCTCCATAGGCGCTCTACTAGCCTGTCTAAGTAGCACGGAAAAAAGCCGCTATTCGGAAAATAGAGAAGAATCTCTACAGTGTAATGCTGCTGAAGTAGCCATTACTTTTAATAAAGTATATTATTATTATTATTATTATTATTATTATTATTATTATTATTATTATTATTATATTTTTTAAGAAGAAGACCCTCTTTTAAACAACTTCTGTTGAATAAAATGGCAGAATTCGGCGAATTAATATTATATACTATCTTTTCTATTTTTCTATCATTCACTCAGCCAGAGAAACGAATAATCGAAAAATAGAAAAGATTATATATAAGACCAATTCGCTGAATTCTGCCATTTTACTCAACAGTGTTATTATTATTATTATTATTATTATTATTATTATTATTATTATTATTATTATTATTATTATTATTATTATTATTATTATTATTTCCTTGTTTTTCTATCTCAAAAAATATACAACAGAACGTTTAGTGAATTTCGAGACTGTTTTCGCTTTCTAAAAACGTCAGAGGTGACCACGAACGTTTATATCTGGACTGTGGAAAAAAGCAGCCGAAAAAACCAGTTTAGCTTTTGATGCAAAACCTGATAAAGGCTGCAAAAGGACGGTTTAAAACTGCGTTGAAAACAGGGAGGGAGAGGGAGAGAGATAGAGAGATATAAGGTGGAAAAATAGACGAAATAAAATTCACTCGAGCTCACTTACCATCGACTCCCAAAATATAGGAAACGTTTTTTGTCCACTTTCGATGGGCGTTCCCGATGGGGAAATATTTTTTTTATTCGATTTCCAAAACGTAATTTCTCGATAGTTCAAGCGAGGATAAAATGCATCATTTCCCTAAAACAATTCTCCTTGTAGTTCAATCATTTATGCACGTTTTTATGTTTTTTTTTATTAATTTGTTAATTTATTTCTCTAACAACTGATCTCGTCTTTCTGAATTTTACATCACCCTCTATTATTTCTTTCAAATGAACCATCATATTCTTTGGAAGATTGATTTTTAATTATAGTGTCTCGAGTAGGTTTGTTCCACATGAATAGTGTTCATCTTCTGAATAATAATAATAATAATAATAATAATAATAATAATAATAATAATAATAATAATATAATAATATAATAATAATAATAATAATAATAATTATAATAATAATAATATAATAATAATAATAATGGAAAAAGAAACCCACAAGATTAGTGAGTATAACATGTTTACTTTTAAGTATTTAAGTTTTAATACTATATAAATGCTTACAAGTAAATAAGTTACACTCAGTAATAGTGTGGTTTATTTTCCATCTTCAGAAGAAAACTGGAAGAAGATTTTGTGTGGATAATAATAATATAATAATAATAATAATAATAATAATAATAATGATAATAATAATAATAATAATAATAATAATAATAATAATAATAATAATAATAATAATAATAATAATAATAATAATAATAATAAAATATCACACAACAAACATGCAACATGGCTCCAGGAAGTCAAGGAAGAAGAAACAGGGAGAATAAAAACAAAGATTCACAGAGATCACGACAGACACAGTCAGACACCAACTAAAGAAAATGCCAAAATGGAAAGCCCAGGTCCTGATGAAGTCCATGGATACTGGCTCAAAAACTTCAAGGCCCTACACCCACGAATAGCAGAACAACTCCAGCATTGTATCTCAAATCACCATGCACCCAAATGGATGACCACAGGAAGAACATCCTTAGTACAAAAAAAACAAGAGTAAGGGAAATATAGCCAGTAAATACAGGCCCATCACCCCAATAATGTGGAATTTACTAATAGGTTATCATCAGTGAAAGGCTATACAACTACCTAGAGGAGACACACCATCCCCCACCAACAGAAAGGCTGTAGAAGGAAATTGTAGGGGCACAAAAGACCAGCTCCTGATAGACAAAAATGGTAATGAAGAACAGTAGGAGAAGGAAAACCAACCTAAGCATGGCATGGATCGACTATAAGGCAAAGCCTTCGACATGATACCACACACATGGCTAATAGAATGGCTGAAAATATATGGGGCAGAGGAAAAACACCATCAGCTTCCTCAAAAATACAATGCACAACTGGAATCAATACTTACAAGCTCTGGAATAAGACTAGCAGAGGTTATATCAAAGGAGGGATCTTCCAGGGCGACTCACTGTCCCCACTACTCTTCGTAGTAGCCATGATTCCCATGACAAAAGTACTACAGAAGATGGATGCCGGGTACCAACTCAAGAAAAGAGGCAGCAGAATCAACCATCTGATGTTCATGGACGACACCAAGCTGTATGGTAAGAGCATCAAGGAAATAGATACCCTAATCCAGGGGGGGGACTGTAAGGATTGTATCTGGGGACATCAGGATGGAGTTTGGAATAGAAAAATGGCGCCTTAGTCAACATACAAAAAGGCAAAGTAACGAGAACTGAAGGGATAAAGCTACCAGATGGGAGCAACATCAAACACATAGATGAGACAGGATACAAAAATACCTGGAATAATGGAAGGAGGGGATATAAAACACAAGAGATGAAGGACACGATCAGAAAGAATATATGCAGAGGAACTCAAGGCGATACTCAAGTCAAAACCCAACGCCGGGAATATGATAAAGCCATAAACACATGGGCATGCCAGTAATCAGATACATCGCCGGAATAGTGGAATGGACGAAGGCAGAACTCCGCAGCATAGATCAGAAAACCAGGATACATATGACAATACGCAAAGCACTACACCCAAGAGCAATACGGACAGACTATACATAACACGAAAGGAAGGAGGGAGAGGACTACTAAGTATAGAGGACTGCGTCAACATCGAAAACAGAGCACTGGGGCAATATCTGAAACCAGTGAAAACGAGTTGGCTAAGAGTGCATGGGAAGAAGGACTAATAAAATAGACGAAGACCCAGAAATATACAGAGACAGGAGAATGACAGACAGAACAGAGGACTGGCACAACAAACCAATGCACGGACAATACATGAGACAGACTAAAGAACTAGCCAGCGATGACACATGGCAATGGATACAGAGGGGAGAGCTAAAGAAGGAAACTGAAGGAATGATAACAGCGGCACAAGATCAGGCCCTAAGAACCAGATATGTTCAAAGAACGATAGACGGAAATAACATCTCTCCCATATGTAGGAAGTGCAATACGAAAATGAAACCATAAACTACATAGCAAGCGAATGCCGGCACTTCCACACAACCAGTACAAAAAGAGGCATGATTCAGTGGCAAAAGCCCTCCACTGGAGCCTGTGCAAGAAACATCAGCTACCTTGCAGTAATAAGTGGTACGAGCACCAACCTGAGGGAGTGATAGAAAAAAAACGATCAGGCAAAGATCCCCTGGGACTATGGTATCGGAAACGGATAGGGTGATACGTGCAAACAGACCAGACTTGACGTTGATTGACAAAGTCAAGAAGAAAGTATCACTCATTGATGTCGCAATACCATGTGACACCAGAGTTGAAGAGAAAGAGAGGGAAAAAATGGATAAGTATCAAGATCTGAAAATAGAAATAAGAAGTATATGGATATGCCAGTGGAAATCGTACCCATAATCATAGGAGCACTAGGCACGATCCCAAGATCCCTGAAAAGGAATCTAGAAAAACTAGACCCTGAAGTAGCTCCAGGACTCATGCAGAAGATGTGATCCTAGAAACGCACACATAGTAAGAAAAGTGATGGACTCCTAAGGAGGCAGGGATGCAACCGGAACCGCACACTATAAATACCACCCAGTCGAATTGAAGGACTGTGATAGAGAAGAAAATAATAATAATAATAATAATAGTAATTAATAAGAATAATAAATAACAATTTTTATTATTATATTTTATTATTATTATTGATATTATTATTATTATTTTATTATTATTATTATTATTTATTATTAATTATTATTATTATTTTATTATTATTATTAATTATTATTATTAATAAATTATTATTATTATTATTTTATTATTAGGAATTATAATGGTTTTTACAATTTCGGGATGTAAGGAAAATTAAAGTACAAGGAAACCTTACAAAAAGCATGTATATATTTTGTGACGCTCAGTTCTTTTTTAGAAAAAAAGGCATATTGTTGATGAATTAACTTCTTTAAAATATATATTATTTCTGATAAGTAAGCTGACAGCTTTATGGGTAAGGTACCTACTATTATCAGTGATTCATGAAGTCCTTAGCAAATAACATAGGAATGTCAGTTCTGAATAAATGCTTTTATACATGGAAAAATGGTTGCTTCTCAAGACATAGACACTAAACAATGAATGTTGTTTAGCGCCTTGACATGTTGTTCACCCCATGTGATTAAGTGGCTTTGAAGACGATACTTAAAATTCATTATAACACTGAGATGAGGAGCTCGGAATCCTGAGAAATGATCAGGCCAAGTCTCCTATTAGAAAGGTTGGGGAGTCTTCGCTCTAAGGCTTTCCTGGATGGATACTCAAGTCCTTCCGCTGCTTCCTGAAGAGTGTCTGTTTCATTTGATCGCAGAGATCGGTCTTCAAACAAATTTTTTCGTGCCATAATTTTGCGGTTTCGTATAATTTCGAGGCTTCATTCGTTTCATTCGACAATGACAGCTAAAATCTAATAACATTATGAAACGCTTGACATTAAACTTCGATTTCACAACCTCATTTTGTTAATCTGGGCAGTAATGTTTTTTAAAATAAATAGATAAATACAATAAACAAAAACTGGCAGCTTTCTCCAGCTCTAAAATCAGACAGTTATGACTGACAGCAACAGAATGAAACCAAGCCAACCTTTTACGCGGATTAGTTCTTTCCAACCACATACATACATTAGTGTGAATATTGAATTATGACCTAAGAGCATGGTTTTACACACACATACAAATCTTCATCATTATGCGTCATAATTTTCTTTAGACAAGAAGTGCATATTATCCTCTCTCTCTCTCTCTCTCTCTCTCTCTCTCTCTCTCTCTCTCTCTCTCTCTCCTCCTAAAATTCGAAGAGATTTCAGGATATCCCTAATTTGAAAGGTGAGGGATTCCATGTCTTGACAAACACATCAATTATGTACTACATTGACTGACAAGACTTTCTGCTAACCGGGATGGCATTCAACATTCATCTGCTGCTTGTTCTTTTCCGAATTGCAAAAAATACTGCTCAGAACACGACCACCTGAAGGAGTGATCTTGTCAAGGGCGTTTGACACTTCGTTGGACTGAGAGAAGCAGAAGTCAAGTCAGGTTCAGGGTAAATGAATTTTTAATTTAAAAAAAATAAAAAAGTTGTTTACATACTCACGAGGATTACCCATAAATTTTTAAGGTTCCTCCCATTGAGAGAGTAATGATTCGATATTATTTTCTTGACACTAATCCATATTAGTTTTGTAAACAATGAATGCTGTACTGTTTATTGATCCAAACGTTCTGAGTCGACTATAATCCTTCAAAAATCTACTTTATTAAAGTTACTTCTTGAAATCACAACCTGTTGGACTTCTCGTCTTGCAGATCCTCATTCTCATACAAACGACATTGAAATAAGTGAATCGTAAGTCTTATTCGTACTAAAAGGTTTTACCAACAACTAGAGAAACCGAGGAATTTGAGAAATAGGAGGAATACTCTCTTCAGAAAACATTGCAGGTCGACACACAATATTTTTCACCTTCCGTTTGGTATTTTCGTCCAGTAGATTTTATCAGTTGCCGAGTTTTGCTTAGTTTCACCTTTGACCTTTCAAAGCGTTGCTGAAATCTTCTGAAACGTCTCTTGTATTTCTTCGGGGTTATTTTCT
Organism: Macrobrachium nipponense; assembly: GCF_015104395.2. Classification (NCBI taxonomy): domain Eukaryota; kingdom Metazoa; phylum Arthropoda; class Malacostraca; order Decapoda; family Palaemonidae; genus Macrobrachium; species Macrobrachium nipponense. Next base: position 64,425,020 of record NC_061094.1, read on the forward strand.
CCCATTTTGAAAGCCGTAGACCACAGAGAGAGAGAGAGAGAGAGAGAGAGAGAGAGAGAGAGAGAGAGAGAGATAATCATTTTAACCCGAGTGTCTTTTATCTAAACAAATGTACAATTTTATACTTCATCCTTCTGGCGAAACAGATATTTAAGGTGGCTTTCCTTGAGTACAAAGTTCACTTAGATTTTTTTTTATTGTTAGTACTTCATTCCATTGAATCCCATTGTTATTATTTTTCTCTTTCGAAATTTAAAGACTTTTTTCGGTATTTCAGCGATATTGTTTCTCTTCTTTCATATTACTATTCCTCATTTTAATATTTTGTTCGATGAACATATTTCAAATGTTTTAAAGATTTTATAAATCTTTTCTCTCTTATCTCCTGTCTGTTATATGTACTATAAATCAGACAAATCTAGTCATTATTTCTCATTTTCTTTTGAGTTTATGAAAGACAAGCAAACAGTTAAAACGAACGCTAGGAAAAGTACGCACAATTACGTAGACTCTGCAATGTTTATGTCCCTCTTCCAAGAAAAAAACAGAACTCATTTTTTATTGCCAAACTTTCAGTGTGCCATGAGGCACTGAATGCCCGTTGTTTTAATCAACTCCTCCAAGGAAAAAAATCTTTGTTTTTCTTGCTTGATTAAAAAGACGCGATTTTTTTTAAGAAATCCCGCCCCCCCCCCCGAAAGACGACGTCCAAACTCTCTTATATATATTACAGTAAATACGAGAAATCCAGGAACATTTGATTCCCGGGAGTTATAGTAGTCCCTTACGACGCTCCTGATTGATTGTTGATAAACCAATGACAGGGCTGGAAACTCTCAATCTCTCTCGAGAGTTCATATAGGCAGGCTGTATGTTCCACCTCTCGTGAAGGATGCTTTTGAAGACTTATCCCTCAGGAGAAGTGAACATACATTCCTGCATATGTGAGCTCTCTCCGAGAGAGACTGAGAGTTTCGAGCCCCCGTGATTGGCTTATCAACAACCAATCAGGAGCGTCGTAAGGGACTGGCCTAGACATCAGATGCACCGGTGATGTGAATCTACTATAGTACTAAACACGGCGAGACGGTGGTTCACCTACACTTTATAGCCGTGTTCAGTTCCAGCCCCTGGGGGATCACAAATACCCCTGGGAACATTTGATCCCCCCAAGGGGCTAGTACTAAACACGACGAACCACATTTAACCCGCCAGCAAAGTCTCGTATACATTTCCATGACTGATTTGCATAGCTAATCTTATCTGGCGAGTCGCTCTTGCAAACAAGTCTTAAACTTTTACGGGATTTTAATTTCTTATCTACCTGTTTATTTATTTACCTATTCAATTATCAGTTTATTTACTTATATTTGCTTTTCCTCTGGATCTGTTGGGTGTTTAAACACGTGAAAGGAAGAAAAGATATAAAGAAAAGCAGATTATTAGATTCAAAAGGTGCTCGAACCTTTTCGTTCGAGATAGCTAGGAAAACTTAATAAGGCTATATTGCTATTTTATTACCTGTGTATATAACAGAAGGAGAGAGAGAGAGAGAGAGAGAGAGAGAGAGAGAGAGAGAGAGAGAGAGAATGTCCTTATTACCACCACCACCACTACCATTAATACTTTACGAAAAGAGAGCTGTTACAGAGAACTGACTTTCTCATTACTACTCATACCGCTGCAATTAATGTTCTTGAATGAAATAAGTGAAGAGAAATTCCACTCTCTCTCTCTCTCTCTCTCTCTCTCGCTCTCTCTCTTCTCTCTCTCTCTCTCTCTCTCTACTCTCGGAGTAGCCATCTTGCTTGGTGAGACGTACCCGCGTGAAGTCAGATTAATCAACAGATATCACAAGTTTAACATACGACTAGAATTTGAGAAATATCTAGAATGTGTTCGTGAACTATCGGTGATAAGATTAGTGTGAAAATAGTAGGATAAAGCGTCTTCTAAGTTAGTTTAACAAGTGTAATACTGAAATCAGAACAAGATGGCAGTAAGTTCCAACAGCGGGAAGAGGTGGCGTAATTTAGCTTGCTTGGCGGATTCGCAATACGATGAGGTAGCAGGAAGGGAACTGGCATTTCTCTATCTATGAAATCAGCAACAGTCCCTAACCAAAAAGATACAAAAGCATTCATAGATATATTAGAAGGATAATCCTTCAAACTGGAACAAATCTAATGAAAACATCTTGAAAATAATTGAAGAAGTTCCAAATAAAATCCAAGTGGTCAAGAGACTCATAAAGAAAATATACATAAACCAACATATTCCGACAAAGAAATGAATAAGGTGAATCTTGTGAATATCCTAATTGATGCATTAGAAAAAGAATGCCAAAAGCATGCAAACTGTGTAAGGTTTGGTATAGCATAGTCAATCCACAAAAACCTAATCAGAAATGTGCTGCATGCAACATTCCGACCCATCCACAGTGTGCTGAGGTAATGCAAGATTTGAGAAAAAGATACAAGAATTTTTTGTTCAACATGTCTATCATGGATAGACAATGTTATTAAATCAAGATTGAATGTACAAATGTTGAGGATGAGAAGAAGAGAGAAGAAGAAGAAAAAGAAGAGAGGAAAACGGAAGAGAAGTAAACAAAAATGAAATGACAGAAAAAAATAAGGAAAACAAAGAAACAAGATAAAAGTATGATGCAGAGATACTCATTGATACTACATATGAGGCAATAAAGCAGCATACCTACGAAGAATAAATTACGATATGACAACAGAAAAGCAAATCCCGAAGAGGCTCTACCCAGATCTACACAATGACGGGCAGCAGGAAAAATAGACAAGAAAGACAAAATCTGCAACCTTTTGAAAAGAGGGAATTGCAGATTTGGAGAAAGATGTTACTACAAACATCCTAAGGTATGTCAAAACTATGAAATATATGGTAAATGTGCATACTTAGATGGCTATGGGGATGATTGCAGAGATCTGCATCCAAAAATATGTAAAAACAAAAACTAAAAGAAGGAAAAGGATGTAAGTTCGACAAAAAATGCAAATATATGCACCCTGTAGCCATGAATCATAATCAAATAAATAACCAACCAAGTAATAAAATCCAAAATAAGAAAGAAACAAATAAAGAGAGAAATCAAGAATATCAGGTAAAAGAGAAAAGCAAACCACCAATGAGATATGCAGAGGTGTCAGCAAAAAATTTCAAAGCTCAGCTCCGAAATTCTACTCAAGAGATATAACTAGTATTTATTATGCAAGAGGATATTGCAGAAACGGAGAAAATTGCAGATTCAGACACAAAATGAATAATTATGATGAGGGAAGATAAATATTATGGAAAAGTTGGATTTTTTAATGTCACAATTTTCTGGAAATTCAAAAAAAGAACACATACCAGAACAGGAAAGAGACATGGAAATCCTTATTACTACCAATATAAATGAAGGAGGAAAACACGCAAACCATCATAGTGATGAATGCGCAGGGTTTAGTTTACGAGTAACTCAAAAAGAAAAATAGAGTACTTAGAAGAACTAACCCAAAATGAAAAGAAAATAGATATAATGAATATAAGTGAAACCTGGTATTCCCAAGAGACTGGGAATGATGATCAAATAAAAGGGTTCCAAACTTATAGATCAGATAGAAAAAAATAGGAATCAAGGGGAACCGCAATATATGGGAAAGACAAAAAACAAGGAAAAATATATGAGAAATATAGTAACTCAGAATGTGAACTAATAGCGGTAGAATTTGAATCTGAAAAATTGATGAACATAGTATATATAGACCAACTAATACTAAAGAGTTTGACTTAATAATTGAAAAATTGGATGATATATGTAGAAATCACAAGGACTGGACGATTCTCCTATCTGGTGACTTCAACTTTCCTTTCGTAGAATGGAAAGAACGAATAGGAGGACGCTGGTTGTACTTATACATAAAAAAGAGAGTAATAGTAGTGCAGAAGATAAGAGGCAATTTGAAAAGCTATTAGATATGCAACTAGAATACAACATTCAACAAATAAATCACCTGCCAACAAGAAGGAAAATACTTTAGACCTAGTATTTGTGAACGAGATGAATTATGTGAAAGAAATAATAGTTTATAATGCGAGTATTTCAGATCATAATGTCATAGAATTAACAGTTTATTCCAAAGCAAGTGAAAATAGAGATAAGCAAGAAATGAAAAAGTGGGAAGGATATGGAAAATACAACTTCTATAAGTAAAAAATATAAAAATGGTCAGAAATTAATGAAGAATTAAACAAAGATTGGGATAACATTTCCGTAAGTGATGACATAAGGGTAAATACGGAGATATATATTGAGAAAATAGTGGATAAATATATACCGAAGAAGAAAATTAAACATCATACATGCATACCAAGAGACAGAAGGATCTTGTTCCAGAAAATCAGAAAGTGGAAAAAAGGTCTTGCAAAAGAAAAAAATGCATGGAAAGTTATAGAACTAAAAAGTAGATAGAAAATGCAGAACAAAAGATTATACAATCAAAAGAAGATGAATAAAAGAAGAATAGAAATAGGCCCTCTGAGAATTGAAGGGAGATTAACGAATGAAAAAAAGGAAATTTGCAACATAACTGGCAGAACGATATAAGAGAGAATTCACCCCTAGAATAGATAATGAGATAATGATATAGAAGTAAGGGACGAAAATAGTGAATATTTAGCTGACATAGAAATTAATGAAAGCTGATATTGTGCAGGCAATTAATGAAATTAAAAATGGAGCTGCTGCAGGGCCGGATGGAGTCCCTGCTATTTTGTTAAAGAAAGTAGTTCATTCTATCGCAAAGCCACTTGCAATATTATTAAGACAAAGTGTAGATACAGGCAAGATTTATGATGAGCACAAATTAGCATATATCACCCCTACTTTCAAAAGTGGATCAAGACTAGAGGCAAGTAATTATAGGCCTGTGAGTCTAACATCACATATTATGAAAGTGTATGAAAGGGTAATGAAGAAAAATATTATGAAACATTTAATAAAAAATAATTTGTTTAACTATAGGACAACACGGTTTCGTACCCGGAAAAAGTACACAAACCCAACTGTTAGTCCACCGTGAGAACATTTTCAAAAATATGAAAAGCGGAAATGAAACAGATGTGGTTTATCTAGACTTTGCAAAGCTTTTGACAAAGTAGACCATAATATATTAGCAAAGAAAATTAGAAAACACAATATCGTAGATAAAGTAGGAAGATGGTTAAAAAAAATTTTACACAACAGAAAACAGATAGTTATTGCAAACGATGAGAAATCGGATGAAACCAAGGTAATATCCGGTGTGCCACAAGGTACGGTGCTAGCTGCAATATTGTTTTGTTATTATGATTGAAGACATAGACAGTAATGTTAAGGATTCGGTAGTGAGTAGTTTCGCTGATGCCACAAGAATAAGTAGAGAAATTACTTGTGATGAAGATAGGAAACGCTCTACAAAGAGACCTTAACAAAGTGTATGATTGGGCAGAGGTAAATAGGATGGTATTTAACTCTGATAAATTTGAATCAATAAATTATGGAGACAGAGAAGGAAAGCTATATGCATATAGGGGACCTAATAATGAGACAATCACAAATAAGGAAGCAGTTAAAGACCTTGGTGTGATGATGAATAGGAACATGTTATGCAATGATCAAATAGCCATTCTTTTGGCAAAATGTAAAGCAAAAATGGGAATGTTGTTACGGCACTTCAAAACAAGAAAAGCTGAACACATGATTATGCTTTATAAAACATATGTTCGTAGTCCACTTGAATATTGCAATATGATATGGTACCCACACTATCAAAAGGATATTGCACAAATAGAGAGTGTACAAAGGTCCTTTACAGCTAGAATAGAAGAAGTTAAGGACCTAGACTACTGGGAAAGACTACAATCCTTAAAATTATATAGTCTAGAAAGGAGAAGAGAACGCTACATGATAATTCAGGCATGGAAACAGATAGAAGGAATAACAGAAAATATCATGGAACTAAAAATATCAGAAAGAGCAAGCAGAGGTAGATTAATAGTGCCCAAAACTATACCAGGAAAAATAAGGAAAGCACACAGAACTTTAATCCACTACGCACCAGCATCGATAATGCAGCGTCTATTCAATGCGTTGCCAGCTCATCTGAGGAATATATCAGGAGTGAGCGTAGATGTGTTTAAGAATAAGCTCGACAAATATCTAAACTGCATCCCAGACCATCCAAGATTGGAAGATGCAAAATATACCGGAAGATGTACTAGCAACTCTCTGGTAGAACATTAGAGGCGCCTCACACTGAGGGACCTGGGGCAACCCGAACGAACTGTAAGGTCTGTAAGTAAGGTCTCTCTGCTGAAAACCTTTGCCGTTTCACAAAAGTCTTCTTTACATAAATGACTTCATTACACTAATAAAACTAATGAAAGGAGGGCCGTTATAAAGAAGTGAATTCATTAGTACTAATGAAATTAAAGATATCGAGAGCAACCAGAAGTTTGCATCTCACAAGAAGCATTTGGAGGATTCAGGTCGACGATTCCCTGTCGAGGTTCCTGATTCCCCAACTGTAATTAAAAGCGAGTGCGATAATGACAGATGGATTTGCAACTTTCGAGAACTTTTAGAGACCACAATGGCGGTGAGGACCCATTTCTAATAAAGGTTTATTTCGTCTCTAACGGAGAGAGAGAGAGAGAGAGAGAGAGAGAGAGAGAGAGAGAGAGAGAGAGAGAGAGAGTAGCATGAAGTAGTAGAATAATGTTTTTTTTTGTGAAATGTTACCAAAGTCAAAAATTTATCATCTATTAAAATAGGCAATACCCAGTTTTCTGTATATTCACAGCAAGATTTGTCAGTTGTTCTGTATACTTAGAACATGATTTTATACTTTTTCCGTATACTTAGAACATGATTTTATAGTGTTCTGTATACTTAGAACATGATTTTATAG
>NC_061094.1:64439481-64454481 GCF_015104395.2 Macrobrachium nipponense
CTTCTTCAGGAGTGGACTGCCGTGCTATCTCGACGTCGAGCAGACTTCAGAGAAGAAAAGGTCCTGCTAGAGGTTTTGGGGAGTTCCTGCCTTACAAGTAGACTAGTTTCTGCAATACGGAGTCAAGAGGATGCCTGCAATCACCGTTTTCCTTTTGAGAAGCCATCGCTTCGAATTGCCAAATTGACTAGCAAGTATTTGAATTGCCTCACTGTTCTCCCAGTACATGCAGTGTAAGATTTCATCTTTTTATGTAAATAGGAGATACCATTCTACATTTACCTATGTTAGTAGGCTTGTAAATAAACCTTTGTTGTGTTGGTGTTTCTTTCTATATTCGTATCCCCAGTTTCAACTGTTGGTGTTGAAATATTTTTTTTTATTTATTTCATTTCGAACCTGAAGCGGACCCCTAACAGAGGCCGTAACACTGGACAGCAAGGTAAAGCGATTCAGAGAATTCATGGGACGAAGTACAATGACCTGAAGGTGGAACTTGGAAACCCTGTTGCACCGAGATGTAATAGTTAGAGAAGTTGGGCAGCAAGACTGAGGAAAGAAAGATGGGAATGGAGGTAAAGTAAAAGGCCTGAAAGGTGGCAAAGTTCTGGATTCGAAGGAATACTGCAGACACCCTAGTAATGCCTACAGTGCACTACGTGAGGGGTACTTATGGCACCAAACTCCTACTGGGTAAAATGAGTGTTGGCCGCAGAAAAGCAGCACAATATGATTAATGGTGAATATATAATTTACTTCTGTACAGCAATTATTAAATTATCAATCTCTGTTTATTAGTATGAATTATGCACGTTTTTACTCACTTCTGTGACTCTTCGCTTTTTCATAAAAATGTAAGTTTCTTTCGCAATGAGTAACTCGTGAATTCGCTTTCATTAAAAAAAACTGTTACATTCCGTACATAATAGAGGTTTTTTCCCATTAGTGAAGTTGTTACAAAACTTTTTTTTTATTTTAGAATAAAACTCTTTTACCAAACTATCATTCGGGAAAAGAATTACCTTTCTGAATAAACAAGTGACGTCATCAACCTTTTTTAAGAATGTCGCCGAGAAGCTTCCCACAACAGGTAACATAACGATGCAGCTGCCAGGTGGCGCTTGTGAAACAATGTTTTATTTAAACTTCAACGTAACATTAACTTTATAGTGTCTATTCTTGCATCGTGTTAGCTATTAAAGGCATTGCATCACTGAAGGTGTGACCTCCAAACGTAGGATTCTCTGTTTTTCTAAAGCAATAAGGTAATCAATTAGTCTTTTACGTTCCTAATGCAGAGGACACATTACTCAAGTGTAGCCATTTGGAAAACTTGAATTCTTACAAAAATACTGGCTTTGCATCGTTAATTGCTATTAATATCTCACAATAATTTTTGTGAATGGTACATAATCTGGTGAAAAGTCACTATGATTAGTAAAATTCAAGTTGCATTGTGCTTATTACCCTAGATTTCTTGGGCAAGAAAGCGCCTTTGGCACACAAACTGGCAACTCTCCGACGATCTAAAATGTCGAGTAATTAGCACCTTTATTTTCAGTCTGTTTGAGAATAGTTTTTATAGAATTTACGACTGTGTAACAATGGACATAAACACACAGACTAGATATGCTTAAAAAAATTGCTGTTCATAGTTAGAATGCTAGTGACATGTGGCTGTCATAATTAATGACGTCATCGACAGCTGACCATTAGACTGCACAAAGTAATATCCTAAATAAAAGAACTTAACGAGTTCCCAAACGTTATGATATGTTACTGCTTGATGTCATCAAAAAAATATTCGACGTTTTTTAACATTGAGTATATATAGAGAGGATAACAAGTATAAAAACAGAGTAACGATAACTGTTCTTGGAATGACTATGAAATGTTTTTGTTTACTGCATGACGTCATCAGTCATAGCTATGAATGAGAGGCCCTCCCCTCTCACTGGGGACGTATTGATTTAGTTGCCAGGTGTCACTTTTGTAAAGGAAAGGTACTTAGAAAATTTAGATAGGCTTCAATTTTGGGGCGCCTGCTCTTACACCGAGTTAGCTATTAGAAGTGTATAAAATCACCTGAAGTCTATTAAATATAAACTTGATCTCTATATATTGTATTCCTCGTATTCCTCATAAACTGAGGTTGCTGATTATTCTTTTTTCGTCATTTATCCATTGCGGCCAATTCTGTGAATAATAGTTCTCACAAAAATTATGGTTTTCCATCGAAATTTATCAGTTTCTCAGAATAGTTACCATAAAAGAAATATATATATATATATATATATATATATATATATATATATATATATATATATTATATATATATATATATATATACATATAAAGGAGATTTATGACTTGAACTTTTTTCATAATTTAAGTAGTTTCTATCGTTACTTCAGAATCCTTGGTTATGACCACGCCCATTGCACCACTGAAAATCAAAACTGGCAACTCTTCGGTGGATGAAAATATCAAATAATTAGCAACCAAAAGACTTTTTTTATTTCAAGTCCATTTGCAATATTTTAAAATGAATTTAAGACTTTTTGCAATAGAAATTTAAAAAAGACGAAATATGTTTAAAGATGGATCCTCAGAATATTTATCGACATGGTAATTATAATCAATGACGTAGTTGATGACGTCACCATTGGACACAAATTTTCCCGCCAAAACAGAGGCGAATGTGTGGGAACAACCAGGTTTATGCTTTGCTGTTTGTTACTTTCCCAAAGCCGTAAAAATTTCTGTATAATCCCTTTGTATATATATATTCTGTTAAATTAGATGAATGTATCAATTATATAATTTTAAGCGCAATTTTTTCCTCGTCAGTGCTAATTCTAGACAAAATCTGGCTAATGCTCTTATTATGTCTGAGAGAAATTGTGCAGAAGCTGGAAATTCTGTTATTTCAATCTGCATAAGAGAAGTAAGTTAAATATGGAGTGCAACCTCCCTAGAGTTTTACACATGCAAGGCATCCACATAGGAATTTCCAAATCGCGCTTAAGCCATAGATTTCTCTCTTCGGAGTTTTCTTCGACGTCACTGTTACAGCCAACTCGACGGCTATTTTCAAGAAGATTAGGTCGAATATGAAGAAATGACGTTCAGCAGACAGAACAGATAGGGGCTCAAAGTTTGTGTAACATTTGTCAATTCCAGAAAAAAACGTTTGTTCACTATGGGGCGCTATCAATCAGTTATGAATGAATGGGGGTTCCAGAAGCTCCTCCCGGCTCGCTGTAGCTGGGGACATATTGCTGTAGTCACCAGTCGTCAGTTACATAAAAAGTTTTTTTTCTTTTTTTATAATTTCCACTAAGATTGCTAAATGAATTTCTGCTCTTTCTCCGAGTCATAGTTTTAGTTATTTCTCAGCCTTGAAGGTAATCAATTAGTCTTTTTCGGTTATTTGTTCAGACGCCTACCATTTTTAGACACTTCAGTGAGCGCTTGTTCTTGCAAAAACATTGTGCTTGCATCAAACATTTTCATCAATTTCTCAGAATCATTATTTCATAAGGAATATATTCTGATACAAAGACATTGAAAAATAAAATGAAATTTCATATATTATATTTTATGACTAACTTAAACAGTTTTTTGGTCATTACTAGTATTCCAGATTCCTTGCACGAGAATACACCATTAAAACAAAAACTGGTAACTTCTGTGGTGAGAAATGCCGAATAATAGGCACCAAAAGAACATTTCTTTATTTACAATGGATTTGGAAGTATTTTCTATAGATTTTAAGAATTTTTGACAGGCATTATACACGAAGGCGAAATATGTTTAAATGGATGACGGTGTAGAGTTAAAATTCCAGGGGTTTATGGTAACTTTTCATGACCCAGGCAGCAGGCGTTCTTAATGATGTCATCGAAGACGAATCATAGAAGAGCAAATTTCCCGCCAAAACAGAGGTTACTCTGTAGGAAGAACCAGGTTTATGCGTTGCTGTTTGACACTTTCCCAAAAACGTCAGAAATGTCTGGAGAGTCGCAGATAAAGTCATTTAGTTTCATAAGGAAATAATTGTTAATAATGATTAGATTAATCATTATAAAAATCATAAATGAGGAAATATTCTCGCTTCATAAGTACGTGATACCTGTGGTCATGCCATTTTTTAAATGAGCTTGTGTATGTATGTATGTATGTATTATTATTATTATTATTATTATTATTATTATTATTATTATTATTGTATGCTGGAAACAGACCTTCTTTCAAGCATCTTTACTGAATATAATGGCAGAATTTACAGAATTTATTTAATACAGATCTCTCAGTTCTTCTTATGACTTGCTTCTCTGGCCAGAGAAGCAAGTCATGAAAAGTTGCCATAAACCCCTAGAATTTTATCTCTAACAGTCATCCATTTAAACATATTTCGCCTTCGGTTTTACTGCCTTCATCAAAAGTCTTAAAATCTATAGAAAATGCTTCCAAATGCATTGTAAATAAAGAAATGATCTTTTGGTGCCTATTATTAGACATTTCTCTTCGGAGAAGTTACCAGTTATTGTTTAAAGGTCTTTTCTCATGCAAGGAGTCTAGAATACTATTATAAACCAAAAAACTATCTAAGTTAATCATAAAATATGATATACGAAATTTAATTTTATTTTTTAATGTCTTTGCATCAGAATATATTCATTTTGAAATGATGATTCTGAGAAATTGATGAAAATGCTTGATACAAGCACAATATTTCAATGGACATCAAATTATTTTTTAATTTACAATTAATAGCTGACTCGGAGTAAGAGCAGAAATACAATTAGCAATCTTTGTGAAAATTATTTTTTTTAAATTATGTAACAGACAACTGGAGACTATAAATACTGCTTAAAATAAATTCTGTATATTCTGGTATTATTATTATTATTATTATTATTATTATTATTATTATTGTTATTATTATTGTTATTATTATTATTATTATTATTATTATTATTATTATTATTATTATTATTATTATTATTATTATTATTATTATTATTATTATTATTATTATTTTGTCTATCACAGTCCTCCAATTCGACTGGGTGGTATTTATAGTGTGGGGTTCCGGGTTGCATCCTGCCTCCTTAGGAGTCCATCACTTTTCTTACTATGTGCGCCGTTTCTAGGATCACACTCTTCTGCATGAGTCCTGGAGCTACTTCAGCCTCTAGTTTTTCTAGATTCCTTTTCAGGGATCTTGGGATCATGCATAGTGCTCCTATGATTATGGGTACGATTTCCACTGGCATATCCCATATCTTCTTATTTCCATTTTCAGGTCTTGATACTTATCCATTTTTTTCCTTCTCTCTTCAACTCTGTCCCATGGTATTGCGACATCAATGAGTGATACTCTTCTTCGATTTTGTCAATTAACATCACGTCTGTTCTATTTGCTCCTATCACCCTATCTGTTCTGATACCATAGTCCCAGAGGATCTTTACCTGATCGTTTTCCATCACTCCTCGTACTGCAAGGTAGCCGATGTTTCCTGCACCAGGCTCCAGTGGAGGGATTTTGCCACTGAATCATGCCTCTTTTTGTACTGGTTCTGTGCAAGTGCCAGACATTCGCTTGCTATGTGGGTTATGATTTTATTTTTCGTATTGCACTTCCTACATATGGGAGAGATGTTATTTCCATTTATTGTTCTTTGAACATATCTGGTTCTTAGGGCCTGATCTTGTGCCGCTGTTATCATTCCTTCAGTTTCCTTCTTGAGCCATTGCCATGTGTCATCGCTGGCTAGTTCTTTAGTCTGTCTCATGTATTGTCCGTGGTTTGTTGTGCCAGTCTTTGTTTCTGTTTATCATTCTCCTGTCTCTGTATATTCTGGGTCTTCGTCTACTTTTATCAGTCCTTCTTCCCATGCACTCTTGAGCCACTCGTCTTCACTGGTTTTCAGATATGCCCCTGTGCTCTGTTCTCGAGGTTGACACAGTCCTCTATACTTAGCAGTCTTCTCGCCCCTTCCTTCCGTGTTATGTATAGTCTGTCCGTATTTGCTCTTGGGTGTATGCTTTGTGTATCGTCATATGTTTCCTGGTTTTCTGGTCTATGCTGCTGATTCTGCCTTCGTCCATTCCACTATTCCTGCGCTGAATCTGATTGCTGGCACTGCCCATGTGTTTATAACTTTTATCATATTTCCTGCGTTGACTTTTGACTTTAGTATCGCCTTGAGTCTCTGCAATTATTACTATTATTATTATTATTTTTTTTTTTTTTTTTTGCTCTATCACAGTCCTCCAATTCGACTGGGTGGTATTTATAGTGTGGGGTTCCGGATTGCATCCTGCCTCCTTAGGAGTCCATCACTTTTCTTACTATGTGTGCCGTTTCTAGGATCACACTTTTCTGCATGAGTCCTGGAGCTACTTCAGCCTCTAGTTTTTCTAGATTCCTTTTCAGGGATCTTGGGATCGTGCCTAGTGCTTCTATGATTATGGGTACGATTTCCACTGGCATATCCCATATCCTTCTTATTTCTATTTTCAGATCTTGATACTTATCCATTTTTTCCCTCTCTTTCTCTTCAACTCTGGTGTCCCATGGTATTGCGACATCAATGAGTGATACTTTCTTCTTGACTTTGTCAATCAACGTCACGTCTGGTCTGTTTGCACGTAATCACCTTATCCGTTCTGTTACCATAGTCCCAGAAGAAATCTTTGCCTGATCGTTTTTCTATCACTCCCTCAGGTTGGTGCTCGTACCACTTATTACTGCAAAGTAGCTGATGTTTCTTGCACAGGCTCCAGTGGAGGGCTTTTGCCACTGAATCATGCCTCTTTTTCTACTGGTTCTGTGCAAGTGCAGGGCATTCGCTTGCTATGTGGTTTATGGTTTCATTTTTCGTATTGCACTTCCTACATATGGGAGAGATGTTATTTCCGTCTATCGTTCTTTGAACATATCTGGTTCTTAGGGCCTGATCTTGTGCCGTTGTTATCATTCCTTCAGTTTCCTTCTTTAGCTCTCCCCTCTGTAGCCATTGCCATGTGTCATCGCTGGCTAGTTCTTTAGTCTGTCTCATGTATTGTCCGTGCATTGGTTTGTTGTGCCAGTCCTCTGTTCTGTCTGTCATTCTCCTGTCTCTGTATATTTCTGGGTCTTCGTCTACTTTTATTAGTCCTTCTTCCCATGCACTCTTTAGCCACTCGTCTTCCACTGGTTTTCAGATATTGCCCCAGTGCTCTGTTTTTTATGTTGACGCAGTCCTCATACTTAGTAGTCCTCTCCCTCCTTCCTTTCGTGTTATGTATAGTCTGTCCGTATTTGCTCTTGTTCTTTTATTAGTCCTTCTTCCCATGCACTCTTTAGCCACTCGTCTTCACTGGTTTTCAGATATTGCCCCAGTGCTCTGTTTTTTACGTTGACGCAGTTCCTCTATACTTAGTAGTCCTCTCCCTCTTCCTTTCGTGTTATGTATAGTCTGTCCGTATTTGCTCTTTGTGTATTGTCATATGTTTCCTGTTTTCTGATCCACTCCACTATTCCTGCGCTGTATCTGATTACTGGCACTGCCCATATGTTTATGACTTTTATCATATTTCCGGCGTTGAGTTTTGACTTGAGTATCGCCTTTGAGTCTCTGCATATATTCTTTCCTGATCGTTCCTTCATCTCTTGGTGAGTTTTTATCCCCTCCTTCCATTATTCCCATGTATTTGTATCCTGTCTCATCTATGTGTTTGATATTGCTCCCATCTGGTAGCTTTATCCCTCAGTTCTCGTTTCTTACTTTGCCTTTTTCTATGTGACTAAGGCGCATTTTTTCTATTCCGAACTCCATCCTGATGTCACCAGATACAATCCTTACAGTCTGGATTAGGGTATCTATTTCCTTGATGCTCTTACCATACAGCTTGATATCGTCCATGAACATCAGATGGTTGATTCTGTTGCCTCTTTTCTTGAGTTGGTACCCGGCATCCATCTTCTGTATACTTTTGTCATGGGAATCATGGCTACTACGAAGAGTAGTGGGGACAGTGAGTCGCCCTGGAAGATCCCTCTCCTGATATTAACCTCTGCTAGTCTTATTCTGGAGCTTGTAAGTATTGTATCCAGTTTGCGCATTGGTAATTTTGAGGGAAGCTGATGGTGTTTTCCTCTGCCCCAGATATTTCAGGCATTCTATTAGCCATGTGTGTGGTATCATGTCGAAGGCTTTCTTATAGTCTATCCATGCCATGCTTATGTTGGTTTTCCTTCTCCTACGGTTTCTTCATTACCATTTTGTCTATCAGGAGCTGGTCTTTTGTGCCCCTACACTTCCTTCTGCAGCCTTTCTGTTGGTGGGGGATGGTGTTTGTCTCCTCTAGGTAGTTGTATAGCCTTTCACTGATGATACCTGTTAGTAACTTCCACTTATTGGTAGGCAGGTGATAGGCCTGTAGTTACAGGCTATATTTCCTTTACTCTTGTCTTTTTGTACTAAGGATGTTCTTCTTGTGGTCATCCATTTGGGTGCATGGTGATTTGAGATACAATGCTGGAGTTGTTCTGCTATTCGTGGGTGTAGGGCCTTGAAGTTTCTGAGCCAGTATCCATGGACTTCATCGGGACCTGGGGGCTTTCCAGTTTGGCATTTTCTTTAGTTGGTGTCTGACTGTGTCTGTCGTGATCTCTGTGAATCTTTGTTTTATTCTCCCTGTTTCTTCTTCCTTGACTTCCTGTAGCCATGTTGCATGTTTGTTGTGATACCGGATTACTCCATATTTTTTATCCCAGAGTCCCTTACTTGGTTCGGCTTCAGGAATTTCTGGGAGGTTATCTTCCCCTCTTAGTTTTGGCTGTATAGTCTTTTCTGGTTGGTTTCCGAACTAGTTTGTTCTGTTGGTATCCCTTATTCCTGTTCATGTACCGTTGATCTTATGTGCTTTGGCCTAAAGCCTCTTTTTACATCTTCTATTGTGTTGTTTAGTCCCCTCTCTTGTACTTTGTATTTCTCGTTGAGTTCCTTCCCTGTTTTTCTTGCTTCTTAGCCTTTTTTTCAGCCATCTCTTTCAGTTTATTATTATTATTTATTATTATTATTATTATTATTATTATTATTATTATTATTATTATTATTATTATTATTATTATTATTATTATTATTATGTTAAAGAGAATGGCAGAATTAAGCCAGTTGATTTTATATATAGTTTTTTTTCATCTATTTTTTTTACAATCCTGGTTTAATGAAATAAAAGATCACCAGCATTTTTATGATTTTTTAGAAATATCCAATATGAATATTAGCCAGTTACTCAGAAAACACCGCTGAGCCCAAGAAGCGAATTGTTAGAAAAATAGAAAAAAAAATATATATATATAAAATCATCTCGCTTAATTCTGCCATTCTCTTTAACAGCATTTGCCTAAAAGAGGGTCTTCTACCAAAATATTATTATTATTATTATTATTATTATTATTATTATTATTATTATTATTATTATTATTATTATTATTATTATTATTGTTGTTGTTGTTGTTGTTGTTGTTGTTGTTGTTGTTGTTGTTGTTGTTGGTGTTGTGGTTGTTGTTGTTGTTGTTTGAGGAGAGAAGAGAGAGATTTATATATGAATCATTATTAAACTGATAATGGTATATGATGTTAGAATCCACATTCTCAGACTTCTTCCTTAAACGTTACTATGTATTTCTCTCGTATTTTCATCCTTTTTTGTTTATTGCCTTTCGTCATCCTCCTTCATTAAGAAAACCTGCCGATTTTCATTCTTTGAACGAGACGGGCCAAGTTGCTTTAGCATCACGAGAAGTAATGGAATTATCATTTTCAATATCTTGGCCTTTCTTTAACTTTATGCGTAAATTGAGGATTTTTTATGATCAAGTTAATGGAATTATCGGCGTTATTGATAAGTTTGATTTTATAAGTTTGTCAGGATTATTTATATATTGCGTCTTAGATAGTCTTTTCGTCAGTTTTCGAGAGCAATGAAGGGCAAATGAGAGAAAAAAACAGGAGGAAATTTATATTCGTTCCAGCGAGATAGAGAACAGATGAAAAATAGAGAAGAGAGAGAGAGAGAGAGAGAGAGAGAGAGAGAGAGAGAGAGAGAGAGAGAGAGAGAGAGAGATGCTTCTTCCACTTCATTATCTCTACGTTTTTGTCTCCTCAGTTTCTTTCAGAGAGAGAATCCTGGACGATGAACTGAGTGGAATTCCTGAATTTGGGATTATAATTATCAATAATATTTTCTAAATAAAAGACTTACATGAAATTCACGTCCCAGTTGACAACAGGAGAAAAAAGAGCTTAGCAAGAAAAGTATTTGTTTTATACTTTTCATAGGTCTGTTTTCTTTTGGTATAAATACATTTTTACAGATGAATTTTCTTCCATAGAATTTCTCTTAGGTTACAATAGTTCCTGCTATCATCATCTTCAGTCAGGTGACCTGTTTATTTATCCTCTTGCCCTCGATCTTGTTCACGATCCGCCGTATAACTCCTACCTGGTCCTTTCTAATCCTTTGCCTTGTTTCAAATCCGGGGCTTTCCAGTCATCCTTCTCTCGCAGTCCTTGACGCGAGGTTGCCCAGTTGACATTTTGACCTTATCCGACCAGACTGGCGGTTCGAAATTATTAATGAATTTAGTCTAACATTTTTATTTTTTTTTTTTCGCTACATAAAATTTTACACAATGCAGACTACCTGTTATGACTGAAGAGTTCAGAATGCAGACGTCTTGTTATGTGGTAATAGTATGGACTTGCAGGACGATATTCTAGAAAATAGCAAAGCCTACAGTGCACCACGTTAGGTGCACTGACGGTACTGATTCTCTAGAGGACATGTGTGGGCGAATAGTGTCTCGATTTGAGAGCATTCAAGGAGGACGACCTAGGAATCTGTTAAACCAAGAAAGGGACCAGTTTTCCCGCTGATGGAATTCGGGCCTCACTTCATCAAGTTCCTGAGCTGGAAACGAAAGGGAAGATTACCATTACAAAAGAACCCGGATGAGATGGATTTACAAGTCAGTGGAATCCCCGAGAGGAACTTTATTTGTCTTCGATTTCCAGTACCAGCTCGTGATTTTGACAGAGGGTGCCATTAGGAAAATAAATTGAAAAAAACTATTATATTTTATTCTGAGTAATGAGGAAATGATCCTGTTATTTACATTATTAATCATGGTATTACAGCGATTACGATTAGGAATAGAATGAAGTGTAATAAAAGTGTCCTAGAAAACTCTTCAATTATTGCAAAGCATTGCAGACGCATAATACTTTGCCAATCATGTTTCGTTCTCCTTCATGACTGTTTCCCAATGACCTCGAACCAGGACCACTGTTCTGAAGTCTACAGGAAGGTCATCTCTCATGAAATGAGTAATTACAATATGAATCAGTGAGTGCAAACGTGACTTCCCACTGAAACAATGTAATACCTATTTCTAGGCCTTGTGATGTACATAAACATCACTTTTCTCATTTAACTGCCATTCAAAATATGTATTTATTATGTGATAAAGTGACATAGTATAATAATTGAACTTTACAGATTTCATATATTTGGCAGAGATAGACAGATAACTAGATAAAATTATAGGGGAATGCTAGGAATGACCAGGTAAGCAGCCTTTACACCATCAAAACAGCAGACATCGTGCAATGAGATAAAACGTGAAACAGGAAAACTTTGCGAGAATAAAGAAGTTGCAGAGTCATCAGAAAAATGAATTAAAGAAGGTTTGTTCGGTTCTCGT
Organism: Macrobrachium nipponense; assembly: GCF_015104395.2. Classification (NCBI taxonomy): domain Eukaryota; kingdom Metazoa; phylum Arthropoda; class Malacostraca; order Decapoda; family Palaemonidae; genus Macrobrachium; species Macrobrachium nipponense. The sequence goes on from NC_061094.1 coordinate 64,451,246, forward strand.
CAAGTGCCTTTGACAGACGCCAGGAATGACGACAGAAATGTTCTTAACTCCGACAGGAAAGATGACAAAACATTGCCAAGATACAGAAGAATATCTCTACTGGATTATGCCCTGGGAAGCAGGAAGAGATTTGTCTGATAAAAGACTGTAAAGCAATCAGTCGCAGTTAACAAAATTTAAAGGACAAACATACATAGGCCAGACACGAATACAGATATGTGTTTTGGTATGAGGTAATTTATCGGATAATTTAGAAAGCATATATAAAAATGTATTAGAACTTTTTACTTTCCACTTTTTAAAGTGAATATTTATACAAGCATGCATAAACATGCACATACACGCAGAGACAGACACACACATACACATACATGTATATATATATACATATATATTGTGTATATATATATATATATATATATATATAATATATATATATATATATATATATATATATATATATATATATATAACTATATATATATATATATATATATATATATATTCAATGTAGAACGAAGGAACACATGTTTGGGAATATCCTTAAATCCACGCTAGAAAGGTGAGTGAATAACTAAGGACTAGAACCATCGCAGTATATTCTACATTTTTCAAGTTCACACAGAATAAATAGAAGTTGACAGACCTTTATATACAAAAACAGAAAGGGGCGCGGTTACAGTTTGTTAATCTGGACGGTGTGTTCCTTAAGCAAAAGAGACAAGGAAAGAGGATCAAGGGACAATCCAGGAGGGAGATTTAAATACCTTGTTGGCGTGGCTTCAATCTATTTTCATTAAAGCTACGTTCACATAGGAATTTAAATCTCCCTCCTGGATTGTCCCTTGATCCTTTTTCCTTGTCTCTTCTGCTTAAAGAACACGCCGTCTAGATTAAAAAACTGTAACTTCTCCCCCTTTATTGTTTTTGTATATAAAGGTCTGTCAACTTCTATTATGTTCAGTGTGAACTTGAAAATATAGACTATACTACGAAAATACTTCTTCCAAGTACCCAGTTTTTCACTCACCTTTCTACCGTGTATTTAAGGAATATATATCTATCTATCTATCTATCTATCTATCTATATATATATATATATTATATATATATATATATATATATATATATATATATATATGTGTGTGTGTGTGTGTGTGTGTGTGTGTGTGTGTCTGTGTAAGCGAGTGTGTATTTATGTCTGTGAAGGAGAGAGAGACAGAGACAGAGAGATTCCTACCTACTAATTGCAAATCGATGATAGGAGAGTCCTATAATGCTGTAGGATTATGAACAAATCCTTTCGCAAATAGAATGACGATCCCCCTTTGGAATATTTTGGGTTCCCTTTGCTGTTCGACAAATATAGTTGCCGACAGATGTTGACGGGTAGATAGACAGATAGATAGATAGATGAACTGTAAATTATTTACTTTGTTCCTTACATGCATTTAAAAACCTGGTTTTTTTGCCAACGCTGGATGGAAGTCATATACGCAACCCATTTTTATTTTTATTCATCTCTCCACCTCCTCACAGTTTCTCTTTAAAATAAAAGGGTGGATTTACATGAAATACTGCAGAGGGGTGTTTATTATGACCCAGGCAAGAGTTGGTCAGACTTTGATCTCTCTCTCTCTCTCTCTCTCTCTCTCTCTCTCTCTCTCTCTCACACACACACACACACACACACACACACACACACAGACACACACACACCCAACCAGGCTTTAGACACCCAGAAATTAAAATTTAAAAAACGCGACTGTTCACAGTCAGTGATAAACGTCCTGCTTCGTTGTCCTCTCTCTCTCTCTCTCTCTCTCTCTCTCTCTCTCTCTCTCTCTCTCGGCTCTCTCTCTAAGGAGGTCGAAAATTTGCAGCAGACTAATCACATTTCGTCCTAGATTTCGAAATGGCTCAGGACCCAAATATTTATCCAGAGATTTAATATCTCGTCCGTTGTTTTGTCAGTCTGTCCAAAATAGTATAATCTTTCGTCTCTTTTCGTCTGTCTGTTCACACGACATATCAGGAAGACCTGAATAAAAATAGATATGAAAATATGAAAAAAAAAAATCCCAGATACATTTACAAGCATTAGCTACGACCAACATTAGATTATATGTAATATCTTTCGTCAACAATAATCCCCTCTCTGATGATCTGTAAGAAGATGCTAAGGGATCTTTATAGAGAATGAGACGATTGATGCAAAGAAAAAGGAATAACTGATAACTAAATGTTTATGCTTCTCAACCTTAATTGTCTCCGAGTTAAAACACCGATTAATCAATTTCTATCTTTCGTTTGTCAAAGAGCTTTGTAATAATAAGTATATCTATTGTCACCATTAGGAATTATCGTTAGCAAGTTTTGCCCTAAAAGGACGATAATTCGTTATTTTTGTTAGATGGGTAGAAGGATATTTCCTACGGATGTACTATGTACGTGACTAGGCTGAACACAATTATTTATGATATAGGAAACTTGAAGCCTTTTGTATTAGAAAAATAATATTATAAGGATAATTTTTTAGTTTTTTACTAGACTTTTAATTAGCAAAAATATTCTTGATGAAGGAAACATTAAGCCTTTTGTATTATAAAAAATAATATTAGAAGGATATATTTTAGTTATACTAGACTTTAATTAGACAAACTATTCTTGATAAAGAAAGCTTTAAGCCTTTTTGTGTTAGAAAATAATGTTAGAAGGATATTTTTTAGTTAGTAGTTACTAGACTTTAATTAGAGGCAAAAAATATTCTTCATAAAGGAAACTTTAAGCCTTTGTAATAAAAAATAATAATATTACAGGGATATTTTTTTAGGAATACGACTCTTGATAGAACACCACTGTTATATAGCAAACGTCAAGCGTTTTTGTAAAGAAAAATATCTGAGGGATATTTTCAACGGCCTGAGCACAAATATTCATCTTACAGAAAATTTAATGTTTTTGTAAACAAAAAAATATATTATACGCATATTTTCCACACTAGTCTTGATTGAGCACAGTTATCTATATTAGCGTCATTTCCTCCCTCAAAGAGAGAGAGAGAGAGAGAGAGAGAGAGAGAGAGAGAGATATTCAAGTCAGAAGGGTTAATGGGAGGGAAAATGCACATTTCACAGATGAGTACACACCAGCCAAATCTGGGTGGGGGCAGGCCCCCCTGGTTGAATAGAGGGCCTGAGATGACTCTGTCCAAATTCCTTTCTCGAGGGAATTCG
>NC_061094.1:64459481-64471981 GCF_015104395.2 Macrobrachium nipponense
GAGAGACAGAGACAGAGAGAGAGAAACTTACTATTTTGGATATCATAAGGCATGACATTTGTCGCATGAAATGTCATGAATACTAATAACAATGTAATGGCAACAGTCACCCAATCTCCAGGGGGATCAATGAACACTGTGAATGTGAAGGATGTGAAAAATATAATCTGCAGGAACTTATAAACGGGAAACATTTCTCTACGAAACCCTGCGACTTCCACAAATGCTGGTTCAAAAGCAATTGCACAAGTTTCGATATCAAATTTATATATATATATATATATATATATATATATATATATATATATATATATATATATATATATATATATACATATATATATATATAAATTACAAATGTATATACATTATCAATACGTATATATACATATGTATATAGATATATATATATATAAATATATATATTATATATAATATATATATATATATATATATATATATATATTTATATATATATATATAATTTGTATGTATGCATATATGTATATATTGTTGTTCATAATGTGGTTTAATCGCTATTTCAAGAAAATTGATTCAATTTATTAATAGGAATAGGTGTAAATAAGGTCCAAATAAAGTAAGAGTAAATAGATAGCCAGTGATATATATATATATATATATATATATATATATATATATATATATATATTATATATATAGATAGTATATATATATATTTCACTGGCTATCTATTTACTCTTACTTTATTCGGACCTTATTTAAACCTATTCCTATTCAAATATTGAATCAATTTTCTTGAAATAGCGATTAACCACATTATGAACAACAATATATACATATAGTATACATACATACATACAGAAAGGGCTTTCCTTTGTTTCCACCTCTCGGGACCTTCCACCTTCGTCGAGTTTGGTGGGGCGTGACGCTGGAATATTACCCTTGAAAATAGGCCTCCGGGATTACAGAAGTCCTTCTCACAGTCTCAAATTTCCTTGTTTCGCTGTTAATGGAAGATTTTGGGATTTTCATTTTAATGACGGCTAATATGATTTCCACTCCCCCCACCCCTGACTTCTGAACCCCATCATCAATCGAACAAGGAATTGGAACTTGTCAGTAGGACTCGGGATAATTCCAGGCCCTATTCCCAAGGTAGTAGTCTGGCGATAGGGTCCCCGGACTCGAGATGGGTGAGTGTTAAAAGAGAGCAGAAAACAACCGGACATTTCTCTCCAAAAACTATCATCTCAAATACGGCTTATAATTTGCTATCTGTCTAATATATTACTTATTCGGATATTTTGATACTCTTCCCGTAAAGAGAATGGGTCTATTTCCTTCACTCAGAAGAAAAGATTAAAAGCAACGATTAGGAACAACATGACTGTGGTGTGTGTGTATGCATGCGTATGCATGTATGTCAAACCTTAGCCTCTGGTATGAATCTGATACCAGTTGAAGTATACAAAGCTCTGAAGTCCATTTAAAATCACACCTGATACTTCAAAAGAAACCGTGTATATAAATAGCGAAGTCTTTGAATTGTAAAACCTATTGACCAAAACGAATCTGCAGCGTTATCGAGAACCGAATGCATACAAATATATATATATATATATATATATATATATATATATATATATATATATCTATATATATATATATATATATTTGATAATTCGCTACAAGATCGGATAGGATCAGGAAATTAAAAAAAAGTCAGTTTGTTCAATTTGTCATTTATGTTTAAGGTTTACTAACTCATTTTCATTCCATAAGCATACTGATAGTTATAGCAGTTTATTTAACGTTGATTCATTACATTCATTAAATTAGAGAAAATGTGGCTTATGCTCATTCTCACTGACCTTTTCTTCCTTTATCAAAATTCTGGTCGTCGTGCTTAGTTAATTCAATTCGCGAACTTGTCCTTTTCTTTGGCGATCAGACCCACTTCCAAGGCTGGGTGGGCACCTGGGCACGTGTCGTCCCACTGACCCCCGCCCCCGCCCCCAACCCCTAATGAAAATAATAACAAAATAATAATTAACATTTAGATAATAATATAACAGATGATAAATATAAAAATGAGGATAATTGAAAAATCTATTATAGAATTAATAAATTTGGAGAAATATTTAGCCTTTCTATTGGGCCTGTTTTCCCCCCACTGCAATATGGCCGGATTACAATCAATTGTCCAAATGTGGTATTTTCTTTGCATAATTATCAATTAGTTGCCGATTGGCTGCATTTTTCTCAGTTTGAAGGAAGAGTCCGTTAGAGCCCATAAAACACTCAAGGATTCCTGACACATCCAATGGTAATTACTTTCAGCTATTTTTTGAATATGTTATTGAATATCAATATTATCGTTTCATGAAAAAACACAGCAATTAAAGCAAAAAAAATGACGTGGATAATAAAAGATGAAATTACATTGTATTTAAAAGACACAAAACCCAAAATCACTGAAAGAGTCTCGTCCAAACTGCTCAGCATTCCGAAGCCTTCAATTCGCAGTCATTTCTCTTTGCATATAATCCATATTCGGAGCAAATGAATAAAGATTCTCTCGAGTTATTGAAATGGCCCTTCCCCATTTATCAAACGCTTTTAATTACTCAAAGCAGTCAATGATGCAGCCTTAATTTAAATCTAGTTATTTATTGTCAGTCGCCTGAGCTGGAGCTTAAGACATCATACGAACTCTTGTTCCATTAGATGCCTGTGAATGAAATGGACTTTTTCTCGAATAATGTAGAATATTAGGTTGAATTCTGGGAGATATTCAATCACATACTGAATATACCGAAAAGAGTGATTTGAAAGTTAGGGAAATCGTCTAATGAAATGTATAAAAATATTAATTTAAACGCCAAGTAATTGACATTTGCAAACTAATTGATAGCAAGAGATGTTTAATGTTTTAGGAAATATATAATTTGTGTTTGAAGTTATGGTCAATAATGTCTTTTTCAGGCCGTTATCGAGAAAAACATCAGACCTTTATCTGTCCCTTCAAGAAAGAGACTCTATGACCCAGGAAAAGCAGGCGAAGGAAGAAAGTTCCGGAGTTCCAGTATGAATAGAATTACCTCATAGAACAGCTCAAAACTGCGAATGTGAATGTCCAAAAAATACATATTTCAAGCATCCACCTTCAGTCAAACTGCTTTTCACTTCAAATACGCCACGTGTCTTTATGTCGATTCAAACTGAATTTCGTCCAGAATATGAAAGAAAAAACCAAACGAGAAAATGTTCGTATAAATAATACGTCGAAGCGAAAGTGCGCTGTAAGGAAGGGCCGCTAGTCAAGTTAGATGATGCTTTTTCGATATCACAGAATATGGAGAATGATAACATTCCACACATCTCCCACAATGCACTGGGCTTTCGAGGTAGTCAGATATCAGTCAGCCTGGTCTTTTATCTCTCGTCCCAGATCTTCTTATGAAAAAGATTTTGGGAAAAAGGGTGAAGGATAAAGGAGGGAAAGTCTTTGGTAAAAGAAATATCCCATCATTCGAGGACCGAGAAGATCCAACGAGTTTCATAGCGCCATTCTTCTCAAAATCGACTCCGAAAAGAGAATTCTTTTCGAGTATATTTGGATACTTTTCTTTTTATTTCCTTTCCGAATTCTTCTCAGGAACTTTTTTTTCTGTTCATATGTGACCTCGAAACTACGTTCTTATATCTAAGACAGTTGATGGACACATATATCTAGAACAATTATGGAGTGCTAAGCATTTAGGAAGCATTTGAACAATTGATTTCAAGAAACATCGATATTCCTGTATGTACAATCATTGTGAATAAGAAGATGTTATATAATGAGCCTGTCAACTCTTTGCAAAATGAAAACACACCTATGGAAAAATATACGCATCCATCATCAGTTACTGTAAAATACGGCTCGGGTATATCAAAGCGATCGTAAAGAAAATAATATTAAATTGACAATAAACACAGGTTTAACAACACCCGCGCCAGAAATATCTTTGTTTACTATGCGTGGTGACGTCATCAGATATATCATGAATGGGCAGGCAGAAGCCCTGCCACTCTCGTTGATGTGATGCAGTTGCCAGGTGTCACTTACCTAAAAAAATATAACAGATTTCAGTTTCGACAAATATTCACTGTTGGGGTGTCTACACGTGCGCCTTAGTGGCTATTAAAGTAATTGATTCATTAGAAGTGTAATGGGATATGCTCGTGGTTTCTATTTGTAGCATTTTCTCCATTTCTCAAACCTAGAAAGTAGCCAACTAGTCTTTTTCTCAACTTATGCAGACGCTACCTTCCTCCATCGTAGCCATTTGCGTGAGCCCTAATTCTTACAATAAAATTGGTTTTGCATCGGAAATTTTCCTCAGTTTTCTTGAATAATTACGTCAAAAGGAATAAACTCTCAAATAACGGCAATGAAAATAAAAAGGAGAATTTATAACTCGTATTTTTCGATAAATTTCAGTAGATTTTTGTTGTTACTCCAGAATCCTTGGGTAAGGACCGCCTTTACACAATTAAATCAGTAACTGATAACTGCGATGAATAAAAAATATCGAATAATTAGCATAAAAAGAGTATGCTCCTACTGCAGAGCTATTTGAAAATATTTCTATAGAATTTAAGACATTTTGACAAAAGAAATATACACAAAGGAGAAGTAAATTAAAATGTATGACGGTTTAGAGTTAGAAAGGTTGTGTTTTATGGAAATCCTTCCATGACGTAGGCAGCAGGCTTCGTTAATGATGTCATCAACAACCAATCAATCATAGGAGAGAAAATTTCCCGCCAAAACAGCGAATATACCGTTGAAAACATAAGTTACTGTGTGGGAAAAACCAGGTTTATGCGTTGCTGTTTGTTACTTTTCCAAAATCGTCCAACATTTCTGATTGTTTAAATGATTAATTTTTTTAATAAATAACACAACAAAACAGATAATCAGATGATTTAATAAATTCTGCTTTTCTTTTAATTTATTGCCTTGCCAGATGACTTCCCCTTTTAAATGCAATTGATCCCGGGACCCACATTCTCTTTCAGCCTCTGTAATCCTCTCTCAAATGATAAAATTTTTCTCTGTTCTATTGTTATTCCAATTCCATTAAAAACCTGATCAATATTTTCTACAACCAAAACAGGGAAAATTGTATCAGCATCAGTCATGTATTAAGAGGAGAGAAAAATACAAGTTTCTGTAAACAATAGGATTTCCTTTTCCTTAAATGAAAATGGATATTTATAATTTCATAAAGGATAATAAAGTGATTGGACTTTTGCTTTAACAATTTATTAACATTATCCAAAGCCTAAAAGGTTACGATATAACCTACTCAGGTTTACTAACGCATAACGGAAGTCCCAGCCTTGAAATAGATGATATAATACAATTAGATTAATTTTCACGGCATAGATAAAAGCTTACAATAGGTACAGAGGAATAAAAGAAATTAAAAACATCTAAAAATAACCAACAATGTTGCAATCCTTTTGTTTACTATGCGTGATGACGTCATCCACCAAATTATGAATGGAGAAGCAGAGGCTTCCCACTCTAGCTGTGGACGTAATGATGTAGTTGCCAGATGTCACTTACTTAAAAAAATATCAGATGTGAATGTCGACATATATTTTCACTTCTGCTCTTGCATCATGTTAACTTTTCAAGTTATGGAGTCATTTGAGCCGCAATGAAATATGAAAGTATCCTTTAAATGCAGTATTCTCTGTATTTCTAAAAACCCAGATGGTAACTGACTAGTCTTTTTCTTTACTTATGCAGACGCCACTTCACTCCATTGTAGCCATTTAAGTAAACTCCAGCCCTTACAAAAATGTTGCTTGTGCTTCACTTATTGTTGTCAATTTGTCTTAATAACAATTATAAAATTAATATACTCTCATATTAAGACAATATAAATTAAAATTATATTTTATAGCATTATTTGTCACAAATTTAAGGAGTTTTGTCATTGTTACTCCAGAATCCTTGGACAAAGACACGCCCATACACCATTAAGCACAAATATGCGATAATTTTAAATGGATGACGGTTTAGAGTAAGAATTCCTGTGGTTTATGGCAACCCTTCATGACGAAGGCAGTAAATGATTTTAATGATGTCATCGACAGCCAATCAGAAGAGAGCAAATTTCCCGCCAAAACAATGGTTACTGTGTGTGAACAACCAGCTTTATGCATTGCTGTTTGGAACTTTTCCAAAATTGCCCAAAATTTAATGAGGTTTTTTGCACTTTTGTTTTCTTGTAGATTTTCATAAAACATGAGATTTTATCAGAAACGTCTTGAAATATTTCATATCAAGAATAATTTAATTATTAAATGGATAAAGTATTTTGCATCATAATTCATGGTCGGCCTTAGCATTTTCCCCTTCGGCTTGACAAATTATTTCAGTTTTTAATGAGTTAATCTTCTAAAGGGCCTTTTCAGTTCTATTGATAATTCGTTTTTCTGACTCAGCTAGGTTGTTGAGTAGAATTCCAATATTCATATTAGTCATAATTAGGATATTTGTCAAAGCTATTTATTTTATCAAAAATATTTTATGAATATTTTGCTTATAGAATGGGTATAGAAACCAAGGCCAGTGATTTCAACGGAATCTTGGTAGCTATCTGGTGTATTTTTGGTAGTTTTTAGGATACGGGTATCACGAATCCTTGTACTGCTGGTAGGACTCCATCAGGGGCTGGTGTCGTCTACATGTTCCGACAATCTCCGTGGTCTTCATCAGGACGTTGGTGGAGACGAACTGCATGATTACTGTTGTTTGTTGTTTAAGATTAAGCCAGCCTTGTGCTGGCACGGGCTCTTGCTCCTGGAGCAGCCCGTAGCTGCATTATCTGTAAAGATACAAAAACAGTGCTTTTGGCGGTTAGTTGTAGAAATGAAAGAGGGTGACAGCCAGGATTGCAACCCCTTTGAACCTTACGGTACCCATCAGTAGGAGAGAAAGCTTTAAAGTAGTGAGACTCAGCCTAGTTGGAGAGTGCTGAGTAGGAAGTGGAATTGCCTATAACATTTCGGGCACAATATATGTATATTAGGCCTAGGGTTTTTGATTAATAATATATTGCCAATGTGTTCCCTTTGACCTATGGAATGTGGAGAACAGTGCAGGAGAGGCGACGACCTGAGAAAGCTGACAATGAGTTTCTATGGATGGCGTGAGATAAAACTGCTTAGTTAGACAAGTCAATGTACGACAGTTTATGAACTCTTCTCAAAGTGCCTTTGTGAAACTGGATGCAGCTAGAATATTGAGGCGTTAACGAAGTGTGCATTCGTAAGTGCGTGTGCGCCTCTTTCTGTTAAAAGAGTATCATACACAAGTCTATGGGGGATTTTCATAGAGGCGTCTTCCAGAGAAAGGCAAGATGCCGTGGTGCTCGCCGGGAGTTTTTTATTGAGTGTGCGAAATAGTCCGGTTGCATGGGTGAGTTAAATTACTTTAGCCAAAGAGCGGCTTGTTGTCTTTTTGACATTTTTAAGAATATCTGATCTTTAATTTTGTTACTAAACTAATGTGTACTTACCGGGATGTGTTCTGTGTCTTTGAAACAGACGGTTCTGGCAATGGAGGGACAGGGAGTCCCAGAGGGGTGTAGACTTTTTGGTGACTGCATACAGTCAGACATTTTACTGTTGGGGTTTTTTGAGTTAGCCTGTAAGACTTAATTTCTTATTTATTCATTGTTAATAAATGTTTATTTTGATGATGCGACTCTCTCATTTTCATTACCTGTTAGAATGGAGAGAAAGAGGTGGAGAGAGAGAGAGAGAGAGAGAGGTGTCGGTGAGAGAGAGAGAGAGAGAGAGGCTGTGTGTATTAGTTTGCCTGACGTTCGGTTCGAGCTACACGCTTACCTAATGAGTAATGCGGGAATCCCCATTACTCCCCCTTACTATACACATGTGTGCAGTCTCTGAATATAAGGCAAATATATATCAAACAAACATTAAAAAGTATGATAATATATATACCATGTTCACACCTACTCACACTTACACATATGTTCCCAAAGGTATATATAACTCCCATTGCAAAAAGTGAAATTGAGGGTTTGTGCATTACAGTGTGCAGTTTTTGGCGGTTCCCTTTTTTTTTTTTAACTATGAGAGATCACTTCTTTTTGTGGAGGTGGTGGTACATCAGCAGATTCCCATGTGTTTCTGTGGTTTTAAACTATGAGAGAATTCTTTTCCCTGGGAGGTGGGCATGACTACTGGGTTCATATTGGGCTTTTATAGGAGGGGTGAGCGGTGTTGTCAAATTCAGTGCTTATTTATCATAGGATGTCTAGAGGGGGGGGGGGGGGATCCTTCTTGGTATTAACTGTCTTTCGTGGCGCTCGCGTGCGAGACCAGCCCCAACCATATTTCTTATAATCTCCTTATAGCTGCTAATCCTTTCCCTCATATGCTTTGTATTCCATTTTGCTAAACCAGTTTCACTAAAAAAAACTATTTCTTTTCGTTCTTAAAAGAGACTAATATAGTATAAGCATCACTGTTGTATAGAGAATAGAGAGAAATATGATTTGTTGGAAGTATGAGGCTCCAGTTATCCATATATGTAAATTGAGGGTAATAATTTCGTAAATGTTCAAGTAGGTAGAAATTTATTTATTTTAATTATTAATATCTTAACATTATTCATAAGTTTATATATGAACATATATATATATATATATATATATATATATATATATATATATATATATATATATATATATATATAGGATATAATCTTCATAACACGAAGATGAGATATGTCAATATCGTCCACAGGAGAAAAGAGAACAAAAGACTCTAGTAGCTCGATAATTTCGCTTTCCACCAGGCCTCTTCAAGAGCTTTATTTTAACTAAACAGAATGAGCATTACAAAAATTCATAAACACTTTCCCACTGGGGAAAAAAATAAAATTAACATAATTGTCAAAGTAAATATTAGGTTGTTTAAATCATAAACAAATGGTCAAATCAGCAATTCAAACAGGTTAAAAGAGAGAACTATTCAACGATTTGGTGAATGGTCATTTAAACTTTTCTCTGAATTTGTACTATTGGGAAACAATATGAAGGAGTAAAAGGGTCCAATTTATATAGCCCTGACTTATATTAAGTTATTTTGTTTGCTGAAACATATGCAAGCTGCTTCTAACAAATTTTCTTGCAATCAGATCTTTTCTTTGAATAATGTCTCTGTTTTGTTCCAAAGGATAGGACAGCCACAATTTTGTACATGTAAGTTCACAGCACTGTTTGGAGAATTTGTTCTTACACAATATCGATGCTAGGAAATTCTCGTATCGATATCTTTTACTGTTTGTCCCAGGTAGAATTTGCCACATTCACAGGTATTTTGTAAACCACGCCTTCTTCTTGTTTGGGGCTGTTGCAAATAACTGTCTTTTCCTACTGTGTTGGAGTAAGAAAACAACTACTTAAAGTTTAATCATCTCGAAGGATAAACAATATCACTGAATGAAGGGTGGAATGGGAGAACCAGAGTACTACTCATATCGTATTCCTTTTTGGTGTTTGTTCTATAATAATTTTGTTTAGCTAAGAATAAATATTCCTCTATTTCCCTGATCGAAAAGTTGTTTTTCATGCCAATTCTCGTGATAATACTAATCTCCTCGTCTAAATATTCAGGGCTAACTAGTCTAAGTTCTCTTAAACAGTGACATCTCAAAGCCATGTACTTCACGTTGCGTGTATGGGTCGATTTTGCATTGATCATTAGGTTGTTATTTGTAGCTTTTCTGTGAATTTTGAATTTTAGGCCATTATCTGTTCTTATTATTTTAGTATCTAAAAAATTAATAGAGTTATTTGCTTCTTTCTCCATGGTGAATTTTATTGATGGTACTAAGGAATTAAGATCAGAGAGAAATTCATCAGTGTCGTGGTTCACATTCCAAACAGTAAAAGTGTCATCCACGAATCATCATCTGGTAATATGCTGTTTGCAATACGAGTTTCATAGAATTCCATGTATATGTTAGACAACACAGGAGACAAACAGTTGCCCATTTGCATTCCAAATTTCTGCTTATAATAGCTATTATTAAAAACAAAACATGTATCTATTACACAAAGTCTAATTAATTTCAAAATGTCTGAAACAGGTATGGTAAAAACATATTTATTTAGTTCCATATTTAAAAATTCAAGCAGATCTAAAACTGGTACACAGCATATTACCAGATGATGTTTATTGGGTTAGATTGTTGAGATTGGGGGACATAATATTTATAGCTCAATTGATTTGGCGCAGGTTTCCTACAGGTCCCTCTTAGTGAGAGTAGCAAGAATATACGGCTTTTTTCAGTGACCAAGGGACACTATGAATTCAAGCGAATGCCTTTCGGTTTATCGAGCAGTCCGATGACTTTTACCAGGTTGGTGAACACAGTTTTGCACGGGTTATTGGGCAAAAATGTTTTTGTGTATATGGATGACATCCTGATCGCAACGGACACGATCGCGCAACACCTGGAAGTGCTTACAGAGGTACTTAGGAGGCTTAGATTAGCGGGGTTGAAAATTAAGCTAGCCAAGTGTTCGTTCTTGAAAAAGCAGATCGCATATCTAGGTCACGTCATATCTAAGGAAGGGGTTAGAGTAAATGACGATAAAGTCAAAGCAATAGCGAATTTCCGCTCTCCCAGATCAAAGAAAGAGATTAAGTCATTCCTGGGTATCGCCGGTTTCTTTAGGAGGTTTGTAAACGGGTTCTCTAATATAGCAGCTCCCCTAACTGATGAATCCCACTGTTTTGAAGTTTCCAGATTTTAGGGAACCTTTTACATTAGTGACTGATGCAAGCCAGGAAGTTATAGGTGCTTGCCTTATGCAAAATTTTGATGGGAAATTTCATCCTATAGCTTTTTATAGCAGGAAGTTCATGACAAAAGGGCAGCAACGAGAAGTCCATGGCCACCATAGATAAAGAAGCCTTTGCAATAGTGTCGAGCTTAGTTCATTTTAAAATGTTACTGATGGGGAATAAAGTAGAAGTTCTTACAGACCAGAAACCATTACTAGATCTTTTTAATAAACCCGATTTGTCGCCCAAAAGAGCTCGATGGTTTTCAACTATCAGAGATTTTGATGCAAAGCACAAATATATAGAGGGCAAATTTAACGTCGTTGACGAGATTTTAGCAGATGCAAAAGTGTTTCTAAGAGTGGAATTAGTCAGGAAACGTTATAAGCTGCCTTTTTCGGGTTTGGAGTTAGAAGGTAATCTATTGGTTAGGAAAATTAAATATAAGTTGAGAACCAGTGAAAGTAAAGGAGATACGACACAGATCGTAATTCCGAAGGCCCTAATTCCTGTGGTTTTGGATATAGTTCATTGCAGGTTCGGTAGTCCTCACTTGGGAATAGAAAAAACGTATGATGAGTCATGCTAAATACCATTTGGAAAAATATGGGGAAAGATGTGGAAAATTTCGTAAGGAATTGTACGGTGTGCAACGCATGTAAGCCTGCAAGGATAACTTCATGCAAAATAGGATCGTATCCTATGCCGAGTAGACCTTTTCAGAGAATACATATGGGATATTCTTTAGGGAATTTGTTTTGGCAGTCTAGATATGCGAACAAGTACTTGTTAGTGATAATATATGAACTTACAAGGATAGTAGAAATTTTCCTACTTAAGCATGAAACGGCCAAAGAAGTAGCCATAGCGTTTTTCAATGGTATATTTTGGTATGGCACACCCGAATTCATTAACCGACAATGGGAGGGAATTTGTGAACAAAACCTTGGAATGTTTAGCTGAAATCATGGGGATACAGAAAGTGACAATTATTCCATACAGACCCGAGGCAAATGGGTTATACGAACGAGCAAACAGGAAAGTGCTCGAGGCTCTCAGGAAAACTGTAGGTGGTAATGATAAGAATTGGGACAGATATATTAATGTTGTTAGACATAGTATTAACACTATGGTCAGTGATTCAATTTGTTTGGTTGTCCAGCGCGAGGCACATTTGATTTGCTAACTATGCCTCATCATGGGGAGGATACGGTCGAGGAGTTGATATCCACAGCGAGAGAGAGACACGCATGTCTCAGCCGTAATCTCGAATCCACAAACCAGAGATATGGTACGGAAGAGTAATAGCAAATCGTCTGATCCCAAGATCAATGTCGGAGACAAGAAATTTTTAAAACTTAACGTGAGAAATGAGTTAAATTACAAACTAGGCCCAAAGTTTTAAGGTCCTTTTAAGGTCATTGAAGAGATAAAAATTGGGAAACAGAGTTTGTAGTCTTAAATGTAATGGAAACAGGTCGGTCGAGGTTAACACATATCTCGAAATTGAAAAGAATTGTTGTGGTGATTAATATATTTTTCAGCAAATGCATTTATTTTCTTTCTTTTTCTTGCTGTCTCTTTTTCGCGATTTGGTGACAGAATGCCTTCACATTTTTTTCTCTCTTATT
>NC_061094.1:64476981-64478180 GCF_015104395.2 Macrobrachium nipponense
CGAGCATAAATAATGGGTGCAATTAAAGGTTTAAGACAATCATCTTTACTAAAATCCTTCTACTGCATATATATATATATATATATAATATATATATATATATATATATTTATATAAATATATATATATATATTATTTCATATATATATATATATATATATATATATACATATATATATATATATATATATATATATATATATATATATATATAATAATATATATATATATATATATATATATAATATATATAATATATATCATTCCGCTGTCACAGTGGGCTCATAACCATTAAATCAATGGATTGCAAAATCAAAATAAACTGAAATAACCAGCACTCGTGGATTTTCAATTCACTAATGGAATGAAATACCAAGTTATTAATTCTGGAATGAAAAAGATTGTACAATTTTAATCCTTCGGAAAATTCAAATTCAAATTCCATAATAGAAAGAGGTTAGACTTACGTATGTCCCTGATGTCGCCACGAATCAGCAAAATGGTCTTTCGAAACTTTAAAGAAAACAAAAACGGAATATATCAAGTAATGTATCTCACCTCATATCCCATCAAGAGTTTGTGACGTATTGTGTATTTTTTGTCCAATATCCTGTCATATTAGGTTATGTGATATTTGATGAAAAACCGCAAAAGAATAATGATACTAATATGGAAACATAATTCAGGATTTTATCTCCACTCCTGTCCACCCAAAGATTTAGATATTTGCAAAGAGAGCAAATAAAAGCCTTATGCAACTTTTTAAAAAACGGATCATTTGAAAATAAAGCCATACAGAAAGCTTTCGAGAATCTGTTACACACCTTTTCTAAAGGAAATTGTAATAATTCTCGAAAGCTCTTGGTATTAAATATATTTATCCAGTTACATAAATGGTGATTTCTTTCTCAACTTTAAGACTCCATGCTGCTACGAGCACTTCTTAAACTAATAGTTTATTTAGGTACAGCTAAGATAATGTTAGTATACAAATGCTTGGCAAACTGTAACAATGTGTGATTTGCTATTTTATTAATCAAGAATCTTTTCTAGCGGTTTTCTGCTCATGATGGATGCATTAGGGCTGACTGAGAGTTCGGAATCACTAATGGCCTTGAAAGAAATCGAAAATATGAAGCACGCTATACAAAAACAAGGATAAATTGGTTGGACTACTCACTGAACTGAATTTGCAGTTT
>NC_061094.1:64481180-64524111 GCF_015104395.2 Macrobrachium nipponense
AGTATCGAAAGACCATTTTGCTGATTTGTTGGTAAAAGCTTTGTGGCGACATCAGGGACATACGTAAGTCTGACCTCTTTCTATCATGGAATTTGAATTTTATTTTTCCGAAGGATGAAATTGTACAGTCCTTTTCATTCCAGAATAATAACTTGGTATTTCATTCCATTAGTGAATTGAAAATCCACGAGTGCTGGTTTTTTCAGTTTATTTAGATCTTGCAATCCATTGATTTAATGGTTATGAGCCACTGTGATAGCTGATATATATATATATATATATATATATATATATATATATATATATATATATATATATATATATATATATATATATATATATATATATATATATATATATATATATATATATATATATATATATATATATATATCTATATATATATATATATATATATATATATATATATATATATATATATATATATATATATATATATATATATATATATAATATATATGTAAGGCTTAGGGTTTTTGATTAATAATATATGGTCCATGTGTTCTCAGTGACCTATGGAATGTGGAGAACAGTGCAGAGGTGACGACCTGAGAGTAGCTGATGAATGAGTTTCTAGGGGTGGCGTGAGATAAAAATGCTTAGTTCGACAAGTCAATGCACGACAGTTTATGAACTCTTCTCAAAGTGCCTTTGTGAAACTGGATGCAGCTAGAACCGTGAGGCGCTATCGAACTGTGTGTTCGTATGTGTGTGTGCGCCTCTTTCTGTTAAAAGTGTCATACCCAAGCCTATGGCAGGATTTTGACAAGAGGGCTTCAAGTCACAGGCAAGATGCCGTGGCGTTCGCCGGGGGAGTTTTTTATTAACAGTGTTTTAGTGTCCGGTTGTTTGGGTAAGTGTTGAAGTGCTTTGGCCAAAGGGATGGCTTGTTTGATATCTTGTAAGATGTTCCATTTTATTAACTTTGTCTTTAAACTTGTGTGTACTTACCGGGATGTGTTCTATATCTTTGAAACAGACGGTTCTGGGATGCCGGGGGGACAAAGAATTCCCAGAGGGGTGTAGACTTTTTTTGGTGACTAGACATTGTACTGTTTTTGAGTTAGTCTGTAAGACTGGATTGCTTGATTGATTGAAATTTTTTATTCTTGTTAATAAACGTTAATGTTATGACGCAACTCTCTCATTTTCATTACCTGTTAGAATGGAGAGAAAGAGGTGGAGAGAGAGAGAGAGAGAGAGAGGGATTGCCGAGAGAGAGAGAGAGAAAGGTTATGAGTAATGGGGTGTGTGGGTCTGCCTTCCGTTTCGTGTCCACGCTTACCTTATGAATAATGGGGGGAGAATTCCCCCAGTTACAGTGGTGGCAAGCGGTTAAGAGGGGGTATAAAAGTTTTCTTTCTTTTTTATGCCTAGGAACGCCAATGCAGAGATGGGTGGCCAGTTAGAAAATAAAAGGGGTTATGGCTTAGCGATAGTTTTCGAACAACAAAAGCTTTGTGGGATTGTGGAAAATTGTTAAATTGTTGGATCTCAGTTGCTAGGTGAAAAGGGGTAGAGAAAATATCCATCCGTGGGATGTGGGATGAGGAAAGAAAATTTCTATTAGGGTCATCAAATTTGCTCGTACCGAGATTCTTCAGGGCGGGAGTGTTGAGAGCAACTCAGTTTGGTTTGTAAGTGACAGTTGCCAGGTGCCATCTCGCCGATCGCGTTTGTATTGTGCCGACGAGATTTACGCGTTTTACGAGAATTTCGAGTTTTTTTTTCCCCATTATGGAGTGGTGAGTGTTAAACTATTGTTTTGAAGGGGCGGGTTTTTGTTTAAATATTTCAGTGAAATGGGATTGGTTCAAGAGGTCAACAATTTTTCTTTATTTGCACGTGTTTATAATAGACGCATTCGTCTTTGTTTTAAACACATGAGAGTGTATAGAGAGGTGTTTTTTGCATGTGAACTGTGCTTAGATAAGCAGCCACAATTTTACGGGCTCAGCACATTTCTGCAGAGAAGCGCGTTGCATTGCAAGGGTACTACTGGCCTCCCTAAGAGGGCATTGCGAGATGGGCACTAGTGTATACTTGAGAAGGGGTCCTCAGACACTGTTCAAGGGGAGATGGGGGTATTACTGTGTATGCCTCGGGCTGTTCTGTCGCTTGACTGAGGGGCGGGGTTGTTCTCAGGGAGGAGAAACCTTTTTTTTCTCATTGGGGGTGAACTCCTTTTTTTTCTTTGTGTTGGGGGATGGATTTGGCCTTGACATTGGATGCTAAGATATCAGCTGATTGATAAGTTGATGAAGTGAAACGCCCGTAGAGTCTTTTTTTTTAGAAAAGAGATTTTTTTTTCTCTCTTGGAGGAAGAGAAAAGGAAATAAAAAGAGATTTTTCTTTTCCGTGAATGAGGGGAATAGTAGTTAACATGCACGGGAGTGATATATATATATATATATATATATATATATATATATATATATATATATGGTATATATATATATATATATATATATATATATATATATATATATATATATATATGTATACTCTATATGCAGTAGAAGGATCAAGACGAAATATATTTGTAGAAATATATACGTACAATTTACTTTTGAGTGAAGAGATTTGCAAAAGGGCCAGAATTAAAAATTCCAGAAATGGGAAGAGGCTCCTTCAATCTGGTAATGCAGATAACCACACTTCGCCCGTTCCAGAGTCCGATCTACAAACTAGCTTCTTGGATAACGACCCTCAAGATTTCACTCAAGAAGAAGACCAACGTTTTGTCCCGCCTCGAAGATCACAGAGGATTATGGAAAGGAATACGACCTAATGACTTGTTGGCATATTTTAACCTTGTTTATCATTTTTGTTTGTTTATATTTTTTCTAGTTCTTCACCAGTGTTGACGCTCGTTTAGTAAGTGATCAAGTCCACAGAAGGATGGACGAAAGCTCTAAACTTTTATATTTCTATACAAATATATTTCGTCTTGAACAAGAATATTACTTTTGGACCTTCTACTGTTTACTTGGAAGCACAATACGTCGTTTTTATATTGCATATATATATATATATATATATATATATATATATATATATATATATATATATATATATATGATCTCAATAGCTATGACAACACTTGAATGTTCATACATAGAATGTGTTGGGCAAAATCCATCAGCCCTGAGGGACTATTTTTTCTGTTTATCTTTCTCTTACAGATTTGTCCTTGACAGATCACCTACGAAATTCTCCCAGCCTCCCGAGTGTTCCCAGCAGACTGAGTGGTCTTTGGGATAACGTGTTGAGAGGACAGATGCCTGACGTGGACCCCTGGATTCTGATTAACTAACAGAGACCTTTCAAAAAAAAAAAAAAAAGAAACCATTCTAGTAATAATTTGTAATGTGAAAGAAGTAAAGAGGATTAGAAACCTGATTTGGACCCCTGGATTCAGATCTACTGACAAAGATAAACATTTTTATATTTACGATAATTTAGTGTTGCAGTCATGACAGTTTCCAGCATATTTGAGATTAGTGGCATGTCTGATATTTGTAGTATGATGACAGAAATCCCAAAAATTCGCTACTAATATCGAAAGTCTCTTGCCATGAGCGTTTGTAATCTCGTGTACATATTGCTAGTAAATAAATAAAATAAAAGAATATATGATATATGATATATATATATATATATATATATATATATATATATATATACGAGTAATGTTAAGAATATTAATAGTTTTACAATAAATATTCCACCTACTTGATAATTTACGAAATTATTATCCTCAATTTAGATATAAGGATAACTAGAGCCTCGTACTTCCAACACATCAAGATGCTTATACAATATTTGTCTTCCTTTAAGAAAGAAAAGAATAAGTTCTCCAGTGAAACTGGTTTAGCAAATTGGAATAAAAAGAAAGTGAATCAGATGAGAGAAAGAATGAGCAAGTAGAAGGAAATTATAAACAATATGGACTCTGGAAGATCTATTAAAACTAAAGTAGTTATTTAACAAGAGAATAATCCAATCTCTCTCTCTCTCTCTCTCTCTGGAAAATGCCACGAGCGACCATCAATTATTTGAATTAATCTTAATATAAAACATTTCAATACGTTTCTGATAAAATCTCGCGTTTCTAGATATCAGGAGAAGCAAAATAATAAAGTGAACATAAAATTGCAAAGTCCCTAACAGCAACGCATAAACCTGGTTGTTCTCACACATTAAACTCTGTTTTGGCGGGAAATTTGCTGTCTTCTGATTGGCTGTCGATGACATCATTACGAACTCTTGCTGCCTACGTCATGAAGGACTGCCATAAACCACAAGAATTCTTACTCTAAATCGTCATCCATTTAAACTTATCTCATATTTGTGGATATTTCATTTGTCAGAAAGTCTGACATTCTTTCCGAAATATTTTGAAATAGTTTAGAAATAGAAAACACTGTTTAAGTGCTAATTATTTAACATTTTCCTTCCTCAGAGAGTTGCCAATATGCGTACTTAATGGTGTGTAGTGGGCGTGTTTTTGTCCAAGGATTCTGGAGTAACAATGACAAAATTACTTAAATTTGTGAGAAAATATATGTTATAAATTATCATTTTCATTTTTATTGTCTTTATATGATAATATATTTCTATTAGAATTGTTATTAAGACAAATTGACAACAAGAATTGAAACAAAACCAACATTGTCGTAAGGGTGGAGTTTCCCTAAATGGCTACAATGGAATGAGGTGGCGTCTGCATAAGTAAAGAAAAAGACTAGTCGGTTACCTTCTTGGTTTGAGAAATACAGAGAATGCTACGTGTGGAGAGTCACTGGCTATAGTGTTAAACCTCCAATGACTCCATTACTTTAATTGGTAGTATGATGCAGGAGCAGACACACTCAAAGTTGATACTTCTCGAAACCTGATTCTGTTATTTTATCAAAAGTGACATCTGGCAACAGCAAGAGTGAGAGGGATCCTAAATATTCATTCATAAATATGGTTGGTGACGTCATCACACGCATTACACAAAACCATTCCAGGTATTGAAATATCACTTCAGTGTTAATTGTTGGCTGTTTCTAAAATCATATGTACTATATATATGAATAACTCGATCACGAAGTATATAAAACGTGATGCTATGTATAAGTAAAGGTGTTGCCACGGAGGAAAATTGAAAGGCGAGAAAGCCAAGAACTTTCGGTCTAGCACGACCCTTGAGTTGTGCGTATATATATATATATATATATATATATATATATATATATATATATATATATATATAATATATATATAAAATTATAAATAATGTTAAGAATGTTAATGCTTAAAAATAAATTCATTTTCCATCTTTGATCATTTACGAAATTATTACCCTCAATTTACATACTTCCAAGAAATCATAATTTTCTCTTCTCTCTATACAGCAGTGATGCTTATACCATATTTGTCTTCCTTTAAGGAAGAAAAAAACTCAGTTTTTTAATGAAACTGGTTTAGCAATATGGAATACAAAGCATATGAGCGAAAGGATTAGCAACTATAAGGAGATTATAGGAATATGGTTGTGGCTGGTCTCGCACGCGAGCGCCATCCATCGACGCAGGAAAGACAGTTAAGACCAAGAAGAATGCCCCCCCCCCCCCCCCAGGCATCCTATGATAAATAAGCACTGAATTTGACAACACCGCCCACCCCTCCTATAAAAGCCGATATGAACCCAGGACTGCCCACCTCCCAGGGAAAAGAATTCTCTCATAGTTTAAAACCACAGAAACACATGGGAATCTGCTGATGTACCACCACCTCCACAAAAAGAAGTGATCTCTCATGGTTCAAAAAAGGGAACCACCGAGAACTGCACATTGTAATGCACAAACCCTCTATTTCACTTTTTGCAATGGGAGTTATGTATATCTTTGAGAACATATAAGTGCAAGTAGGTGTGAACATGTATATATATTATCATACTTTCTTAATGTTTGTTTGATATAGCTTGCCTTATATTCAGATACTGCACACATGTATATATATTGTGCCCGAAATGTTAAAGGTAATTCCCATCTTTCTTTCTTTTTTTGACCACCTTTCCCTCAAACAAAAACTCGCTTCCACTTCCTACTCAGCACTCTCCAACTAGGCTGAGTCTCACTACTATAAAGCTTTCTCTCCTACTGATGGTTCAAAGGAGTTGCAATCCTGCCTGTGACCCTCTTTCATTTCTACCACTAACCACAAAAAGCACTGTTTTTGTATCTTTACAGATAATGCAGCTACGGGCTGCTCCAGGAGAAAGAGCCCGTGCCAGCCCAAGGCTGGCTTAATCTTAAACAACAAACAACAGTAATCATGCAGTTCGTCTCCACCAACGTCCTGATGACAGAGATTGTCGGAACATGTAGACTAAACCAGCCCCTGCAGGAGTCCTAGCTACCAGCAGTACAAGGATTCGTGATACCCGTATCGTAGAAACTACCAAAAAACACCAGATAGCTACCAAGATTCCGTTGAAGTCACTGGCCTTGGTTTCTATACCCATTCTATAAGCAAAATATTCATAAAATATTTTTGATAAAATAAATACTTTTGACAAATATCCTAATTATGACAAATATGAATATTGGAATTCTACTCAACAACCTAGCCGAGTCAGAAAAACGAATTATCAGTAGAACTGAAAAGGTCCTTTAGAAGATTAATTCATTAAAAACTGAAATTATTTTTAATAATAATAATAATAATTTGTCAAGCCGAAGGGGAAAATGCTAAGACCGACCATGAATTATGATGCAAAATAATTTATCCATTTAATAATTAAATTATTCTCAATATAAAATATTTCAAGACGTTTCTGATAAAATCTCATGTTTTATTAAAAAAATCTAGACATTAGGAGAGGAAGAAAAAAAAAAAAAAAAAAAAAAAAAAAAAGTGCAAAAACCTCAGCAACGCATAAAGCTGGTTGTTCTCACACAGTAACCTCTGTTTTGGCGGGAAATTTGCTGTCCTCTAATTGGCTGTCGATGACATCATTAAAATCACTTACTGCCTACGTCATGAAGGATTGCCATAAACCACAAGAATTCTTACTCTAAACCGTCATCCATTTAAAATTATCGCATATTTGTGGATATGTCATTTGTCAGAAAGTTTTAAATTCTTTACAAAATATTTTGAAATAGTTTAGAAATAAAAAATGCTGCTTAAGTGCTAATTATTCGACATTTTCCTTCCTCGGAGAGTTACCAGTTTTTGTGTTTAATGGTGTATGGGCGTGTCTGTGTCCAAGGATTCTGGAGTAACAATGGAAAAACTCCTTAAATTTGTGGCAAATAATGCTATAAAATATAATTTTAATTTATATTGTCTTAATATGAGAGTATATTAATTTTATAATTGTTATTAAGCCAAATTGACAACAATATGTGAAGCACAAGCAACATTTTTGTAAGGGCTGGAGTTTACTTAAATGGCTACAATGGAGTGAGGTGTCGTCTGCATAAGTAAAGAAAAAGACTAGCTGGTTACCATCTTGGTTTTTAGAAATACAGAGAATACCGCATTTAAAAGATAATTTCATATTTCATTGCGGCTCAAATGACTCCACAACATGATGGGAAAGCAGACAGCCCTAAAGTGAATATATGTCGACATTCAAATCTGATATTTTTTTAAGTAAGTGACATCTGGCAACTACATCATTACGTCCTCTGCTTTTCCATTCATATTTTGGTGGATGAGGTCATCACGCATAGTAAACAAAAAGATTTCAGCATTGTTGGTTGTTTTTAGATGTTTTTAATTTCTTTTAATCCTCTGTACCTATTATAAGCTTTTATCTATGCCGTGAAAATTAATCTAATTGTATTATATCATCTATTTCAAGGCTGGGACTTCCGTTATGCGTTAGTAAACCTGAGTAGGTTATATCGTAACATTTTATACGTTTAGATAATGTTAATAAATTGTTAAAGCAAAAAGTCCAATCACTTTATTATCATTTATGAAATTATAAATATCCATTTTCATTCAAGGAAAAGGAAATCATATTGTTTACAGAAACTTGTATTTTTCTCTCCTCTTAACACATGACTGATGCTGATACAATTTTCCCTGTTTTGGTTGTAGAAAATATCGACCAGGTTTTTAACGAAATTGGAATAACAAATAGAACAGAGAAAAATTTGATCATTTGAGAGAAAGGATTAGGAAGTTTACTTACAGAGGCTGAAAGAGAATGTGGGTCCCGGAATCAAATGCATTTAAATGGGGAAGTTATCTGGCAAGGCAATAAATTAAAAGAAAAGCAGAATTTCTTAAATCATTGATTATCTGTTTTTTATGTTATTATAAAATTAATCATTTAAAACAATTAGAAAGACATAAAAATTAAAGTTAAAAAAACCTGGGAATCTCCAGAAATGTTTGACGATTTTGGAAAAGTAACAAACAGCAACGCATAAACCTGGTTGTTCCCACACAGTAACTTATGTTTTCATCGGTATATTCGCTGTTTTGACGGGAAATTTTCTCTCCTATGATTGATTGGTTGTTGATGACATCATTAACGAAGCCTGCTGCCTATGTCATGGAAGGATTTTCATAAACCACAACCTTTCTAACTCTAAACCGTCATACAGTTTAATTTACTTCTCCTTTGTGTATATTTCTTTTGTCAAAATGTCTTAAATTCTTTAAAAATATTTTCAAATAGCTCTGCAATAAGAACATACTCTTTTTATGCTAATTATTCGATATCTTTTATTTATCGCAGAGTTACCAGTTACTGATTTAATTGTGTATAGGCGGTCCTTACCCAAGGATTCTGGAGTAACAACAAAAATCTACTGAAATTTATCGCAAAATACGAGTTATAAATTCTCCTTTTTATTTTCATAGCCGTTATTTGAGAATTTATTCCTTTTAACATAATTATTCAAGAGAACTGAGGAAAACTTCCGATGCAAAACCAATTTTATTGTAAGAATTAGGGCTCACGCAAATGGCTACAATGGAGGAAGGTAGCGTCTGCATAAGTTAAGAAAAACACTAGTTGGCTACTTTCTAGGTTTGAGAAAAGGAGAAAATGCTACAAATAGAGTCCACGAGCATATCCCATTACACTTCTAATGAATCCATTACTTTAATATCCACTACGGCGCAAGTGTAGACACCCCAACAGTCGAAACTGAAATCTGTTATATCTTTTTAGGTAAGTGACACCTGGCAACTGCATCACGTAATCAACGAGAGTGGCAGGGCTTCTGCCTGCCCATTCATGATATATCTGATGACGTCAGCACGCATAGTAAACAAAGATATTTCTGGCGCGGGTGTTGTTACACCTGTGTTTTTTGTCAATTTAATATTATTTTCTTTACGATCGCTTTGATATACCCGAGCAATATTTTACAGTTACTGATGATGGATGCGTATATTTGTCCATAGGTGTGTTTTCATTTTGCAAAATTAACAGGCTTATTATATAACATCGTCTTCTTCACAATGATTTTACTGCATACAGGAATATCGACGTTTCATGAAATAAATAGTTCAAATGCTTCCTGAAAGCTTAGCACTCGATAATTGTTCTGGATATATTTGTCTATCAACTGTCTTAGATATAAGAACGTAGTTTGGAATTCACATACGAATAGAAAAACATTTACTGAGGAGAATTCAGAAATAAAATAAAAAGAAAAGTATCCAAATATACTTGAAAAGAATTCTCTTTTTGAAGTCGATTCTGAGAAGAATGGCGCTATGAAACTCGTTGGATCTTCTCGGTCCTCGAATGGTGGGAGATTTTTTTTACCAAAGAATTTCCATCCTTTATCCTTGACCCTTTTTCCCAAAATCTTTTTCATAAGAAGATCTGGGACGAGAGATAAAAGACCAGGCTGACTGATATCTGACTACCTCAAAAGCTCAGTGCATTGTGGGAGATGTGTGGAATGTTATCATTCTCCATATTCTGTGATATCGAAAAAGCATCATCTAACTTAACTAGCGGCCCTTCATTACAGTGCACTTTCGCTTCGACGTATTATTTATACGAACATTTTCTCGATTGGTTTTTTCTTTCATATTTTGGACGAAATTCAGTTTGAATCGACATAAAGACACGTGGCGTATTTGAAGAGAAAAGCAGTTTCATTTGAGGTGGATGAAAGTGTATGTTCGAAATATGTATTTTTGACATTCACACTCGCAGTTATGAGCTATTTTCTATGAGGCAATTCTATTCATACTATGCTTCAAATACTTCTAAACCGCCCTTTTCATAGACTAAATCTATATCTCGGGGTTTTCGTCTATATTCAACGCTGTTCCAGTTTATTTAGGACATTATTCATGTGGCACGCTGCGTTCGACCCTTAGCCTTGGCTAACCGTACTCTTGCGTAACCTAACCTGTTACACAGCACCTTTCTTCTAGTTGTAGATTCATAAAATGGTTGGGATTCGACAACTATTTGATATTCCAGTGTCAATGCATTGAAGGATATTGCTTATTTTCTTATTCTACATATGGTACTACGACTGCATCAAGTGGAGCAAGTTTTCTAAACATTGTCATAACGATTTTTGGTACTTTGCTGTGACATTGTGGTAGACACACGACAAGCTCTGTTAACTGTTTTGGCAAAGGGTATAACATCAGGTAAGACAAGGGCATACCTTTTACCAGGAGAAATGGGGCACTCCAAATGCAAAGCAAGCAAGAGGAGGTAAGGTCCTATTTACTTCCTTGCGCTGGGACTACCAGAACTTTACAAGCAATATCACCGTCTCCACTTACATATACAATCTTTAATGTTACCGCAGTAGAGAGTATAAAATAACGTTTTGATGAAATAGAAACCAATTTTCATTTTACGGGTACTGAGAATATTGATCTTAAAGTCAATTACTTTACTATTTGGCGTGCTTCTTTCCGTAAGTATTGTTTTGGTAACTGCGCATTTGAACTCGACAGTTCTTCGTCTTCTTGCTCATGAAATAACCGTCAGGCCACTTCTCACAGTTTGCTGTAGAATTCTACAATTCTCTTGAGATACCGAGATTCAATGCTCAATTATTGTATTCCACGTCGGAACTCCGGAATTTTCTTCCTTCGCCTGCTTTTCCTGGGTCATAGAGTCTTTTTCTTGAAGGGACAGATAAAGGTCTGTTGCTTTTCTCGATAACGGCCTGAAAAAGACATTATTGACCATAACTATAAACACAAATTATATATTTCCTAAAACTTTAAACATCTCTTGCTATCAATTAGTTTGCAAATGTCAATTACTTGGCGTTTATGGCGTTTAAATTCATATTTTTATACATTTCATTAGATGATTTCCCTAACTTTCAAATCTCTCTTTTCGGTATATTCAGTATGTGATTGAATATCTCCCAGAATTCAACCTAATATTCTACATTATTCGAGAAAAGGTCCATTTCATTCACAGGCATCTAATGGAACAAGAATTAGTATAATAATCTCCAGCCCAGGAAATTATTATACTACTTTGACTACTTAAAGTAATTAAAGGTGTTTGATAAATGGGGAAGGGCCATTTCAATTATTCTAGAGAATGTTTATTCATTTCCGAATATGGATTATATGCAAATAGAAATGACTGCGAATTGAAGGCTTCGGAATGCTGAGCAGTTTGGACGAAACTATTTAAGTGACTTTGGGTTTTGTGTCTTATAAATACAATGTAATTTCATCTTTTATTATCCACGTCTTTTTTTTTGCTTTAATTGCTGTTTTTTTCATGAAATGATAATATCATTAATATTCAATAACATATTTAAAAAATAGCTGAAGGTTATTACCAGTGGATGTGTCAGGAATCCTTGAGTGTTTTATGGGGTCTAACGGACTCTTCCTTCAAACTGAGAAAAATGCAGCCAATCGGCAACCAATTGATCACTATGCAAAGAAAATGACCACATTTGGACAATTGATTGCAATCCGGCCATATTGCAGTGGGGGAAAAACAGGCCCGAATAGAAAGGCTATATATTTCTCCAAATTTATTAATTCTATAATAGATTTTTCAATTATTTTCCTCATTTTTATATTTCTCATCTGTTTTATTATTATCTAAATGTTAATTATTATTTTGGTATTATTTTCATTAGGGGTTGGGGGCGGGGGCGGGGGTCAGTGGGACGACACGTGCCCAGGTGCCCACCCAGCCTTTGGAAGTGGGTCTGATCGCCAAAGAAAAGGACAAGTTTGCGATTTGAATTAACTAAGCACGACGACCAGAATTTTGATAAAGGAAGAAAAGGTCAGTGAGAATGACGCATAAGCCATATTTTCTCTAATTTAATGAATGTAATGAAACAACGTTAAAAAAAACTGCTATAACTATCAGTATATGTTTATGGAATGAAAATGAGTTAGTAAACCTTAAACATAAATGACAAATTGAACAAAACTGACTTTTTTTAATTTCCTGATCCTATCCGATCTTGTAGCGAATTAATCAAATATTATATATATATATATATATATATATATATATTATATATATATATATATATATATATATATATATATATATATATATTTGTATGCATTCGGTTCTCGATAAACGCTGCAGATTCGTTTTATGCTCTGATATCTAATGACGCGAACGATTTTGGTCAATAGGTTTTACAAGTTCAAAGACTTCGCTATTTATATACACGGTTTCCTTTGAAGTATCAGGTGTGATTTTAAATGGACTTCAGAGCTTTGTATACTTCAACTGGTATCAGATTCATACCAGAGGTTAAGGTTTGACATACATGCATACGCATGCATACACACACAACCCACAGTCATGTTGTTCCTAATCACTTTTCTTCTGAGTGAAGGAAATAGACCCATTCTCTTTACGGGAACAGTATCAAAATATCTGAATAAAGTAATATATTAGACAGATAGCAAATTATAAGCCGTATTTGAGATGATAGTTTTGGAGAGAAATGTCCGGTTGTTTTCTGCTCTCGTTTAACTTCCACCAATTTTGACTCCGGTGGACACCTAACGCCAGACTACTACCTTGGGAATAGGGCCTGGAATTATCCCGAGTCCTACTGACAAGTTCCAATTCCTTGTTCGATTGATGATGGGGTTCAGAAGTCAGGGGTGGGGGGAGTGGAAATCATATTAGCCGTCATTAAAATGAAAATCCCAAAATCTTCCATTAACAGCGAAACAAGGAAATTTGAGACTGTGAGAAGGACTTCTGATAATCCCGGAGGCCTATTTTCAAGGTAATATTCCAGCGGTCACGCCCACCAAACTCGACGAAGGTGGAAGGTCCCGAGAGGTGGAAACAAGGCCGTCTCAAATACCACCTACGTCGTCTGTCATATCTGCACGTGGCATGGAAGCGCCATTACCTCCTATCCGATATCCATATTCACCAGTGATCAATATCATAAATTATATTTGATCGAAATATGCTGTTGTGTTGAGTATGCTGCGTTTTTATGAGCCTTTTAGATATGTATATATATATATATATATATAGTATATAATATATATATATATAATATATATTTATATATATATATATATATATATATATATATACATATATATATATATAATAATATATATATACATATATATATATATATTATATATATATATATACATTAGTATATATTAATAATTTAATAGTATATAAATATAGTTATATATAATAAATATACATATATATATAAGTTATATACTTATATATAGTATTATATTATATATATATATAGTATATATATATATATATATATATATATATTATATATATATATATATAATATATATATATATAATTTATATATATATAAATATATATAATATTATTATATATATATATATATATATATATATATATAATATAGTATATATATTATAAATATTATATATTATATATAATATAAATATATTATATATATATATATATAATATATATATATATATTTAATATATATATATATTATAATTTTATAAATACAAAAATTAATCAGATATAAATATATTAATAGTATATACCCTTATATATATATTTCTATATATATATATATATATTATATTATAGGTAGCTAGTACTTTATAATATAATATATAATATAATATATATAATATTATATATATATTATATTGTTATATATTAGTATATATATATTCTATAGGCATAACTAAATTGAATATATAAATAATATATAAATATATATAATATAACTATATATATATACTATATTATATACTTATATATATAATATTATATATATATATATATATATATGTAGTATGTATGTAATGGTATGTAATGTTAATGTAGTATGTATGTATGTATGTAATAATATGAATTTGGATAATGCGAAAACTTTGTCGCAATTGCTTTTGAACCAGCATTTGTGGAAGTCGCAGGGTTTCGTAGAGAAATGTTTCCCGTTTATAAGTTCCTGCAGATTAGATTTTTCACATTTACAGTGTTCATTGATTCCCCTGGTGATTGGGTGACTGTTGCCATCACATTGTTATTAGTATTCATCTAAAATGTCATAAATCATCAGTACCTTCATAATCAGATTCACATTTCATGCGACAAATGTCATGCCTTATGATATCCAAAATAGTATAAGTTTCTCTCTCTCTGTCTCTGTCTCTCTCAGTTTATATGGCTAAGGGCATATGAATTTCAATATTTATTTTTACAGTAATCTTTTTAAGATGGAACAAATGATAAAATGTATACATACACGAGAATATGTATCATTGGAAGAGGCTTTCTGTGACCTGAGTTGAATGAAATCAGACGGTTTCTTAGTAACACATAGTTATGAATCTGAATAGTTTTGCAAAACGTGTACGACAGACTATCAGTCATTCTCTAAAGCAAGGAGCGACTCGGTCTCACATTGCGTAATCGCAGTTCAGTATAGGAATCGTATCATTTCCTCCATAGTCACCTGAGCAAACTTTCGCAAATGTCTAGGTACTGCATCTCCCAGCGTATCAGCAATGAATCTTGGATATGGGTTCGACTCTTCGACAATCTGTCCCTTAATTTCGTTATAAAAATAAGGATAAAATAATCTGCTTCCTTGGAATTTTCATTCACATTGCATCTTGACGTAATGCCACTGCCACTGCTGTCAAATATGAACTGGAACTCCTTCCTTCATACTAAGCAACTATACAATTGATTTTCACATTTTTACTGTCTTATTTCAAATTGATGCAATCTTTCAATTCACATATTTAAAGCCGCTGATTAATAAGGATGATGTTCGTTAAATATACTAACGGACCCTTTTAGTGCAATTTTCTCCCAAACTGTTTTCATCACGGGTGAAATTCTCGCTACAGACGATATGTAACGTCAACTCCCATTAGGCCGTATGTTTTTCACTAAAGTGAAACCTGGTGAATGAAATTCAGTTTGTAATACTCACGCTAGCCCGCCTCCCTTGCACTGGCAATCTCTATATCCAGCGTTCGTGACTGACTGCATTTCTGTTACAAATACGGCCGTCGCGTCGAGGTGTTTCGTATATTACGAGTGTTTCTGAATGCTTCATTTATTTTGTGTGCTATTTGATACCTGCTTTTGTAATAGTTTATGGTATTTTGTAATGACGAATATTTCTGAATATTTGTTTTACTTTTTTTGTTGTTTGGTACCTGTTTTTGTCAAAGTACATGATATTTCTCAATGAAGAATATTTCTGAATACTTCTTTTTATTTTTTGTGTTTTTTGGTGCGTGTTTGGTAATGCTTTCAAGGAGTAGGTGAAGGTATTTGATAAATATGAATTTTTCAGAATATTTCTTTGATTCCTGCTTTATAATGCTTTCAATAAATAGTTCAAGGAATTTCATAATATATACTAATATTTCGAAAAATTTCCTTTAGCTTTTGTGTTATTTGATAACTTTTTGTAATTTTTCAAGGAGTAGGCTTGATGTGGCATTTTTATCTAAAGATGTCATTGTTAGGTTGTGGACGTGCGCCAGCATTTCCCTGTTATTTTTTTTATTATTTATTTATTTTTTTAGTTTTTTCGACGTGTGAGCATTTTCCGTGTTTTTATTATTTTTATCTATTTATTTATCTTTTAATAAATGTTATGACTTTATAGCAAAGACACAATTCAAAACCATCACAGTTCCTTTTTCTGCAAAGAACCTTGAATGAATTGGATTCAGGTAGGAACTGTTGCAACTGTCATCAGTGCAGGACGAATTCTTTTTGATTATCGTTCACTATTCCTCAATTCTACTTTTTATTTTACAAAAAAGAAAAGAAAAAAATAAAATACATTTAAACAATCGAAAACATTATAGAAAATATAATCTTTTTCAGAATTTAGCCATTTATGAACAACTGCAAGTTGACAACTTGAGGCTTTGGACGTGAAAGTGTAATAATGCAAAATGGCACCAAATCACTGATCAGAACGTTTCCTTTTTAAGACAATATAGATATATTTTCATAGAGAAAAGGGTTCGTTATCAATGTAACCATTAGAATATATATATATATATATATATATATATATAGATATATATAGTATATATATATATATATATATATATAAGTCATATCACATTTCCGTGATTCATATACAAATATAGTTTTTCTCGATAATAGATTTGCCTGGACCAGGGCGCGAACCTATGGATCCTTTCAAACCCAGGAACGCGGTGGTGTAGTAGGTAAAGCTTCACTGACGTTCCTGGGTTTGAAAGGATCCATAAGTTGCGCCCTGGTCCAGGCAAATCTATTATCGAGAAAAAAAATTCTCCTTCGGTTAAGCATATATGAAAATATATTAATTCCGAGGTAGAGCGAATTAGATATTAAAGGACATTGTAGCTCGATATATATATATATATATATATATATATATTATATATATATATAGATAACATATACATATATACAATAGATATCATATATATATATATATATATATATATATATATATATATATATATATATATATATATATATATATATATATATCTATATACACATACATATATATACATATATATATATATATATATATATATATATATATATATATATATATATATATATATATATATATATATATATATATGATCACTTTTTACCAGATACGCGTGTAATTGCACGAAGCATAATGCCCTCTTAACATTTTCAGTTCTTTACACACTGTTTGGGTATGCCAGTGCGAACTCTGCTAAAGACATCACAATTCCCTCCTGTTCTTTCACTTGGATCTCAGGCTTTGGAGTGACAAGCGTATCCCAAGTGTGGGAAGAATGCGAGAAGTTAGAGTGCATTGTGGTTGTTGCAATGACATTAGATACTTTACGTTTCACTGCACACACCAGAAAACAGCGAAGGCTTCCTAAGCTGTGTATATGAGTGTCCTTTTATTTGTAAATGTTTACGCACATACACAGATGTGTCTTTCATTTACG
This sequence comes from Macrobrachium nipponense, assembly GCF_015104395.2. NCBI lineage: Eukaryota > Metazoa > Arthropoda > Malacostraca > Decapoda > Palaemonidae > Macrobrachium > Macrobrachium nipponense. Next base: position 64,498,650 of record NC_061094.1, read on the forward strand.
GTACCTGTGAATCTCCGTCTTTTCCACCGTTGTCTCTACATTAAGGGGTCGGTTGCCTGATGCGCCTTTTCCTCCACTGCCTTCTATCAAAGGCATCATCATCCTCCATCAAACCCATTCTCGCCATATCTTCTCTCACTTTATCTCTCCATCTCCCTCTCTGTCTCCCTCTCGACGCTCTACGGTACCTGTGAATATTACATTATTGACCTCAAATGGGTCTTTTAATCTCATTAAACTGTATTTCAGAAATCAAGGACAGGAGGTGTCTGGTTTAAATCAAGCCTGCCCTGTACCACCATTGGCCTTTCCCCAAACTGTGGTGAGGTGTTGAAGGGAAATGAGAACTGATGTGGACGTCTGGACTCTGACAGCCAATTGCTTGGAGACTTGAAGACAAAAGTGAGAATTGATTTGAAAATATGGATCCACCTGCATCTTCATTTTTTCGTAGAATAACTAAATTGTACGAAAGTTAAACATGCTTTGCTAATAGCGAACAATTAGATGAAGTTTTAAGGTGAATGGAGATAATAATTAGTAAGGCAGTCTATGAGGAGAACACATTTTTCCAGACTCAAGTTTAAAACGATTTTGACATTTTAAATACGCAGGATATTGTAATTCCATTCGGGGATCAGATATTCAATGACTTCATTTTCATGAGATCGAATTGCACAGGACTGGCTGATTAAAATGTTGGGAAATAGAATCTTCTTTGCTTATGCTTTTTCCTGTCATCCAAACGAATTACGGTAAGTTAGGGTTTCATAACAGATGTCTCTTTCTGAAAAGTATTAATGGAAAATCTCTACACAAACATACACTCATATTTATGCACATACACACACACACACACACACACACACACACATATATATATTATTATATATATATATATATATATATATATATATATATATATATATATATATCTCTGTGTGTGAGTATATATATGTGTATATATGTATTATATACCTATATTTATATGTATATATATATATATACATACATATATATATATATATATATATATATATATATATATATATATATATATATATATATATATATATATATATATATATATATATATATATATATATATATGTGTGTGTGTGTGTGTGTGTGTGTGTGTGTGTGTGTATGTATGTATGTATGCATTTCAAATATGCAGTCGCAATTCTAGAGTACGAAAGAACCATTCACAAAAGTTTTCCTTTCATCTGCATAACTTTTAAAAGCGTCTGTCTTGCCAACACTCTTCTTCCTTTAAAAAAAATAGAAATAAAAAGTTTCCCGTTGACTGTAGAACCAATTCTACGAGGAAAGCCAAAGTTTTTTCCATTTTTTTTTATATCCAGTCAAACTGAGTTCTCTCTGCTGGTAGAAGGTCGATATATGTATGTATGTACGTATCTATCTATCTATCTATCTATGTATCGTATAGCCTATCTATTTATCTAACTCACTACAGATCTATCTATCTATCTATCTATCTATCTATCTATCTATCTGTTTGTCTATCTAATTGTCTGTCTATCTCCATTTATCTATTTATCTGTCTATCTATATATCTATCTATCTGTATACATGTCTGTCTATCTCAGTGTCAGTCTATTTATCTATCTCGTTACCGATTTATCTATCTGTTTGTTTATCCATCTATCTATATATATATCCATCTATTTGTCTACATGTCTGTCTATCTCTATCTATCTTTTCAGCTGTGTACCTATATATCTATCTATCTGTCTACATGTCTGTCTATCTCTATCTATCTATCTATCTATCTATCTATCTATCTTTGGTATGGTTGTACATTGTTGATGGCAGCAATGATATATAATCTTGAGCCTTAGCTCAGATTTATCAAATGAATCTCCTATGAAAATCCAGAGTCCAAGAACAAAAGTACTGTAAACAATATCACACTTTGCTTTTAATGTACACTCAGAAAAATAATGCGCACGCGCTCACACACGCGCACAAACACAGACACACAAACACTGAGGTATATCATGGCCACTGGAGATGAGTGTATAGACTTCTTTTAACAGAAGTTAGCGATCACATTCAAATTAGTATCTTTCGGATCTTAGTCATTTAAGATTAACAGATCGTCCGTGGAGATACATTACATTGACCGCAATACACGTTTCCTCTCTCCTTTTTTTTTTTTTTTTTTAATAATTATCGTTTCATTTCGGTCACCCTTCTTTTACTTCAAGATACAGGAATGTAAAACATCTGCAGGGAGGGTCTCTCTCTCTCTCGATCTTCTCTCTCTCTCTCTCTCTCTCTCTCTCTCAAGGAATTTTTGAAACAAGGAATTTGTAGGTAGGAAAAAATGTCTCCCCTTTTGTACGCATCTCATAACCTCTGAACAGGAACCGGATTCCCTCGAGAAAGGAATTTGGACAGTCATCTCAGGCCCTCTATTCAACCAGGGGGGCCTGCCCCCCACCCAGATTTGGCTGGTGTGTACTCATCTGTGAAATGTGCATTTTCCCTCCCATTAACCCTTCTGACTGGAATCTCTCTCTCTCTCTCTCTCTCTCTCTCTCTCCTCTCTCTCTCTCTCTCTCTCTCTCTCTTTGAGGGAGGAAGTGACGCTAATATAGATAACTGTGCTCAATCAAGACTAGAGAAGTGTGGAAAAATATCCGTATAATATAATTTTTATTTTACAAACGCATTAAATGTTCTGTAAGATGAATATTTGTGCTCAGGCCATTGAAAATATCCCTCAGATATTTTTCTTTACAAAAACGCTTCACGTTTGCTATATAACAGTGGTGTTCTGTCAAGTTTCGTATTACTAAAAAAAATATCCCTGTAATATTTTTTTTATTACAAAGCCTTAAAGTTTCCTTTATGAAGAATATTTTTGCTAATTAAAGTCTAGTATAACTAAAAAAATATTCTTCTAATATTATTTTTCTAATACAAAAGGCTTAAAGTTTCCTTTATCAAGAATATTTTGCTAATTAAAGTCTAGTATAACTAAAAAATATCCTTCTAATATTATTTTTCTAATACAAAAGGCTTCAAGTTTCCTATATCATAAATAATTGAGTTCAGCCTAGTCTACGTACATAGTACATCCGTAGGAAATATCCCTCTACCCATCTAACAAAAATAACGAATTATCGTCCTTTTAGGGAAAAACTTGCTAACGATAATTCCTAATGGTGACAATAGATATACTTATTATTACAAAGCTCTTTGACAAACGAAAGATAGAAATTGATTAATCGGTGTTTTAACTCGGAGGCAATTAAGGTTAAGAAGCATAAACATTTAGTTATCAGTTATTCCTTCCTTTTTTTTTTTTTTTTGCATCAATCGTCTCTATAAAGATCCATTAGCACCTTCTTACAGACCATCACAGAGGGGAATATTGATGACGAAAGATATTACACATAATCTAATGTTGGTCGTAGCTAATGCTTGTAATTGTATCTGGGACTTTTTTTTCCTATTTTCATATCTATTTTTATTCAGGTCTTCCTGATATGTCTTGTGAACAGACAGACGAAAAGAGACGAAAGGTTATACTTTTTTGGATAGACTGACAAAACAACGGACAAGACATTAAATCTCTGGATAAATATTTGGGTCCTGAGCCATTTCGAAATCTAGGACCAAGTGTGATTAGTCTGCTGCAAATTTTCGACATCCTTAGAAAGAGAGAGAGAGAGAGAGAGAGAGAGAGAGAGAGAGAGAGAGAGAGAGAGAGAGGACAACGAAGCAGGACGTTTATCACTGACTGTGAACAGTCGCGTTTTTTAAATTTTAATTTCTGGTTGTCTAAAGCCTGGTGGTGTGTGTGTGTGTGTGTGTGTGTGTGTGTGTGTGAGAGAGAGAGAGAGAGAGAGCGAGAGATCAAAGTCTGACCAACTCTTGCCTAGGTCATAATAAACACCCCTCTGCAGTATTTCATGTAAATCCACCCTTTTATTTTAAAGAGAAACTGTGAGAGGAGGAGAGCCGAATAAAAATGGGTGCGTATATGACTTCCATCCAGCGTTGGCAAAAAAACCCAGGTTTTTAAATGCATGTAAGGAGCAAAGGGGTAAATTTAATTTACAATCATCTATCTAATATCTGTCTATCTACCCGCAACATCTGTCGGGCAACTATATTTGTCGAACAGCAAAGGGAACCCAAAATATTCCAAAGGGGGATCGTCATTCTATTTGCGAAAGGATTTGTTCATAATCCTACAGCATTATAGGACTCTCCTATCATCGATTTGCAATTAGTAGGTAGGAATCTCTCTGTCTCTCTCTCCTTCGCAGACATAAATACACACTCGCTCACACACACACACACACACTCACACACACACAAATATATATATATATATTATATATATATATATATATATATATATATATATAATATATACTATATCAAATATATATATATATATATATATATATATATATAATATATATATATATATATATATATATATATATATAATAATATAATATATATTATATATATATAAATACGAAATCGGTAGAAAGGCGAGTGGAAAAAAACTGGGTACTTGGAAGAATATTTTCGTAGTATAGTCTACATTTTCAAGTTCACATTGAATATAATAGAAGTTGACAGACCTTTATATACAAAAACAGTCAAGGGGGGAGGGGTTACAGTTTGTTAATCTGGTCGCCGTGTTCTTTAAGCAGAAGAGACAAGGAAAGAAGATCAAGGGACAATCCAGGAGGGAGATTCAAATTCCTTGTTGACGTGGCTTTAATAAAAACAGATTGAAGCCACGCCAACAAGGTATTTAAATCTCCATCCTGGATTTTCCCTTGATCCTCTTTCCTTGTCTCTTTTGCTTAAGGACACACCGCCCAGATTAAACAAACTGTAAACCCGCCCCCTTTCTTTTTTTGTATATAAAGGTCTGTCCTGTCAACTTCTATTATGTTCTGTGTGAACTTGAAAATGTAGAATATACTACGATGGTTCTTGTCCCCAGTTTTTCACTCACCTTTCTAGCGTGGATTTAAGGATAATCCCGAACATGTGTTCCTTCGTGCTACATTGGATATATATATATATATATATATATATAATATATATATATATATATATATATATTATAATATATGTAGTGTGTGTGTGTGTATGTATACATATATAAATGTATGTGTATATTATATATATATATATATATACATATATAAATGTATGTATTATATAGATATATATATATATATATAATATATATATATATATATATATATATATATACAAATATAATGTATAAATATGTACATATATTGTATATGTGTGTTCTCTGCGTGTATGTGCATGTTTATGTATGCTTGTATGAATATCACTTTAAAAAGTGGAAAGTAAAAAGTTCTAATACATTTTATATATGCTTTCTAAATTATCCGATAAATTTTTCATACCAGAACACATATTTGTATTCGTGTCTGGCCTATATATGTTTGTCCTTTAAATTTGGTTAACTGCGACTGATTGTTTTACAGTCCTTTATCAGACAAATCTCTTCCTGCTTCCCAATGGAGAGATTCTTCTGTATCTAGGTAATGTTTTGTCATCTTTCCTGTCGGAGTTAAGAACATTTCTGTCGTCATTCCTGACGTCTGTCAAAGGCACTTGACGCGAAACGAACAAACCTTCTTTAATTCATTTTTCTGATGACTCTGTAACTTCTTTATTCTCGCAAAGTTTTCCTGTTTCACGTTTATCTCATTGCACGATGCTTGCTGTTTTGATGGCGTAAAGGCTGCTTACTTGGTCATTCCTAGCATTCCCCTATATTTTTATCTAGTTATCTGTCTATCTCTGCCAAATATAAGAAATCTGTAAAGTTCAATTATTATACTATGTCACTTTATCACATAATAAATACATATTTTGAATGGCAGTTAAATGAGAAAAGTGATGTTTATGTACATCACCAGGCCTCGAAACAGGTATTTCAGTGGGAAGTCACGTTTGCACTCACTGATTCATATTGTAATTACTCATTTCATGAGAGATGAGCTTCCTGTAGACTTCAGAATAGTGGTCCTGGTTCGAGGTCATTGGGAAACAGTCGTGAAGGAGAACGAAACATGATTGGCAAAGTATTATGCGTCTGCAACGCTTTGCAATAATTGAAGAGTTTTCTAGGACACTTTTATTACACTTCATTCTATTCCTAATCGTAATCGCTGTAATACCATGATAAATAATATAAATAACAGGGTCATTTACTCATTACTCAGAATAAAATATAATAGTTCTTATCAATTTATTGTCCTAATGGCACCCTCTGTCAAAATCACGAGCTGGTACTGGAAATCAAAGACAAATAAAGTTCCTCTCGGGGATTCCACTGACTTGTAAATCCATCTCATCCGGGTTCTTTTGTAATGGTAATCTTCCCTTTCGTTTCCAGCTCAGGAACTTGATGAAGTGAGGCCCGAATTCCATCAGCGGGAAAACTGGTCCCTTTCTTGGTTTAACAGATTCCTAGGTCGTCCTCCTTGAATGCTCTCAAATCAAGACACTATTCGCCCACACATGTCCTCTAGAGAATCAGTACCGTCAGTGCACCTAACATGGTGCACTGTAGGCTTTCCTATTTTCTAGAATATCGTCCTGCAAGTCCATACTATTACCACATAACAAGACGTCTGCATTCTGAACTCTTCAGTCATAACAGGTAGTCTGCATTGTGTAAAATTTTATGTAGGGAAAAAAATAGAAATGTTAGACTAAAATTCATTAATAATTTCGAACCGCCAGTCTGGTCGGATCAGGTCAAAAGGTCAAACTGGGCGCCTCGCGTCAAGGACTGCGAGAGAAGGATGACTGGAAAGCCCCGGATTTGAAACAAGGCAAAGGATTAGAAAGGACCAGGTAGGAGTTATACGTCGGACCGTGAATAAGATCGAGGGCAAGAGGATAAATAAACAGGTCACCTGACTGAAGATGACGATGGCAGGAACTATTATAACCTAAGAGAAATTCTATGGAAGAAAATTCATCTGTAAAAATGTATTTATACTAAAAAGAAAACAGACCTATGAAATTGTTTTGGATGTTGATGCCTAAAAATTTATATATAACATAACCAATATAAAACAAATACTTTACTTGCTAAGTCTTTTTCTCCTGTTGTTGATAATTACAATCCCAAATTCAGGAATTCCACTCAGTTCATCGTCCAGGATTCTCTCTCTGAAAGAAACTGAGGAGACAAAAACGTAGTGGTAGAAGCATCTCTCTACCTCTCTTCTCTCTATCTTCTTCTCTCTCTCCTCTCTCTCTCGCTCTCTCTCTTCTCTCTCCTCTCTCTCTCTATTTTTCATCTTGCTCTCTATCTCGCTGGAACGAATATAAATTCCTCCTGTCTTTTTTCTCTCATTTGCCCTTCATTGCTCTCGAAAACTGACGAAAAGACTATATAAGACGCTATATATAAATAATCCTGACAAACTTATAAAATCAAACTTATCAATAACGCCGATAATTCCATTAACTTGATCATAAAAAATCTTCAATTTACGCATAACGTTAAAGAAAGGCCAAGATATTGAAAACGATAATTCCTTTACCTCTCGTGATGCAAATGCAACTTGGCCCGTCTCTTTCAAAGAATGAAAATCGGTAGGTTTTCTTAATGAAGGAGGATGACGAAAGGCAATAAATAAAAAAGGATGAAAATACGAGAGAAATACTTAAAACGTTTAAAGAAGAAGTCTGAGAATGTGGATTCTAACATCATATACCATTATCAGTTTAATAATGATTCATATGTAAGTCTCTCTCTTTCTTTCCCTCAAACAACAACAACAACAAAAACAACAACAATAATAATAATAATAATAATAATAATAATAATAATAATAATAATAATAATAATAATAATAATAATAATAATAATAATAATAATATTTCGGTAGAAGACCCTCTTTTAGGCAAATGCTGTTAAAGAGAATGGCAGAATTAAGCGAGTTGATTTTATATATTTTTTTTCTATTTTTCTTACAATTCGCTTCTTAGGCTCAGCGGTGTTTCTGAGTAACTGGCTAATATTCATATTGGAAATTTCTAAAAAACTCATAAAAGTGCTGGTGATCTTTTATTTTATTAAACCAGGATTGTAAGAACAATAGAAAAAAAAACAATATATAAAATCAACTGGCTTAATTCTGCCATTCTCCTTAACAATAATAATAAAAACAATAATAATAATAATAATAATAATAATAATAATAATAATAATAATAATAATAATAATAATAATAATAATAATAATAATAATAATAATAATTGCAGAGACTCAAGGCGATACTAAAGTCAAAACTCAACGCCGGAAATATGATAAAAGTCGTAAACAAAACAAGGCCAAGTGCCAGTAATCAGATTTTTCACAGCGCAGGAAAATAGTGGGAAATGGACGAAAGGCGAAACTCATGCAGCATAGACCAGAAAACCAGGAAACATATGACGATACACAAAGCACTACACCCAAGAGCAAATACGGACAGACTATACATAACGAAAGGAAGGAGGGAGAAGACTACTAAGTATAGAGGTCTGCGTCAACATCGAGAACAGAGCACTGGGGCAATATCTGAAAACCAGTGAAGACAAGTGGCTCAAGAATGCATGGGAAGAAGGACTGATAAACGTAGACGAAGACCCAGAAATATACAGAGACAGGAGAATGATAAACAGAACAGAGGACTGGCACAACAAACCACGGTCAATACATGAGACAGACTAAAGAACTAGCCAGCGATGACACATGGCAATGCGTCAAGAAGGAAACTGAAGGAATGATAACAGCGGCACAAGATCAGGCCCTCAGAAACAGATATGTTCAAAGAACAATAAATGGAAATAACATCTCTCCCATATGTAGGAAGTGCAATATGAAAAATGAAATCATAAACCACATAGCAAACGAATGTCCGGTACTTGCACAGAACCAGTACAAAAAGAGGCATGGTTCAGTGGCAAAAGCCCTCCACTGGAGCCTGTGCAGGAAACATCGGCTACCTTGCAGTAATAAGTGGTACGAGCACCAACATGAAGGAGTGATGGAAAACGATCAGGTAAAGATCCTTTGGGACTATGGTATCAGAACAGATAGGGTGATACGTGCAAATAGACCAGACGTGACGTTGATTGACAAAATCAAGAAGAAAGTATCACTCATTGATGTCGCAATACCATGGGACCAGAGTTGAAGAGAAAGAGGGAAAAAATGGATAAGTATACAAACCTGAAAATGGAAATAAGAAGGATATGGGATATGCCAGCGGAAATTGTACCCATAATCACAGGAACACTAGGCACGATCCCAAGATCCCTGAAAAGGAATCTAGAAAAACTAGAGGCTGAAGTAGCTCCAGGACTCATGCAGAAGAGTGTGATCCTAGAAACGGCGCACATAGTAAGAAAAGTGATGGACTCCTAAGGAGGCAGGATGCAACCCGGAACCCCACACTATAAATACCACCCAGTCGAATTGGAGGACTGTGATAGACAAAATAATAATAATAATAATAATAATAATAATAATAATAATAATAATAACAATAATAATTATACCAGAATATACAGAATTTATTTTATACAGAATTTATAGTCTCCAGTTGTCTGTTACATGATTTAAAAAAAATAATTTTCACAAAGATTGCTAATTGTATTTCTGCTCTTACTCCGAGTCAGCTATTAATTGTAAATCAAAAAATAATTTGATGTCCATTGAAATATTGTGCTTGTATCAAGCATTTTCATCAATTTCTCAGAATCATCATTTCAAAATGAATATATTCTGATGCAAAGACACTAAAAAATTAAATTAAATTTCGTATATCATATTTTAAGATTAACTTAGATAGCTTTTTGGTTATAAATAGTATTCCAGATTCCTTGCATGAGAATAGACCTTTAAACAATAAGTGGTAACTTCTCCGAAGAGAAATGTCTAATAATAGGCACCAAAAGATCATTTCTTTATTTACAATGTCTTTGGAAGTATTTTCTATAGATTTTAAGACTTTTGATAAAGGCAGTATAACCGAAGGCGAAATATGTTTAAATGGATGCCTGCTGGAGATAAAATTCTAGGGGTTTATGGCAACTTTTATTGACTTGCTTCTCTGGCCAGAGAAGCAAGTCATAAGAAGAACTGAGAGATCTGTATTAAATAAATTCTGTAAATTCTGCCATTATATTCAATAAAGATGCTTGAAAGATGGTCTGTTTCCAGCATACAATAATAATAATAATAATAATAATAATAATAATAATAATAATAATAATAATAATAATAATAATAAGAACACTAGGCACGATCCCAAGACCCCTGAAAAGGAATCTAGAAAAACTAGATGCTGAAGTAGCTCCAGGACTCATGCAGAAGAGTGTGATCCTAGAAACGGCGAAGATAGTAAGAAAAGTGATGGACTCCTAAGGAGGCAGGATGCAACCCGGAACCCCACACTATAAATACCACCCAGTCGAATTGGAGGACTGTGATAGAGCAAAAATAATAATATAATAATAATAATAATAATAATAATAATAATAATAATTAACTAATAATAATAAGCCCTACACCCACGAATAGCAGAACAACTCCAGCATTGTATCTCAAATCACCAAGCACCCAAATGGATGACCACAGGAAGAACATCCTTAGTACAAAAAGACAAAGAGTAAGGGAAATATAGCCAGTAACTACATGGCCTATCACCTGCCTACCAATAATGTGGAAGTTACTAACAGGTATCATCAGTGAAAGGCTATACAACTACCTAGAGGAGACAAAACACCATCCCCTACCCAACAGAAAGGCTGCAGAAGGAAGTGTAGGGGCACAAAAGACCAGCTCCTGATAGACAAAATGGTAATGAAGAACAGTAGAGAAGGAAAACCAACCTAAGCATGGCATGGATAGACTATAAGAAAGCCTTCGACATGATACCACACACATGGCTAATAGAATGCCTGAAAATATATGGGCAGAGGAAAACACCATCAGCTTCCTCAAAAATACAATGTGCAACTGGAATACAATACTTACAAGCTCTGGAATAAGACTAGCAGAGGTTAATATCAGGAGAGGGATCTTCCAGGGCGACTCACTGTCCCCACTACTCTTCGTAGGTAGGACCATGATTCCCATGTACAAAAGTTACTACAGAAGATGGATGCCGGGTACCAACTCAAGAAAAGAGGCAACAAAATCAACCATCTGATGTTCATGGACGACATCAAGCTGTATGGTAAGAGCATCAAGGAAATAGATACCCTAATCCAGACTGTAAGGATTGTATCTGGGGACATCAGAATGGAGTTTGGAATAGCAAAATGCGCCTTAGTCACATACAAAAAGGCAAAGTAACGAGAATGAAGAATCAAAGCTTCCAGATGGGAGCAACATCAAAAACAAACATAGATGAGACAGGATACAAATACCTGGGAATAATGGAAGGAGGAGATATAAAAATACCAAGAGAGAAGGACACGATCAGGAAAGAATATAGCAGAGACTCAAGGCGATACTCAAGTCAAAACTCAACGGCGGAAATATGATAAAAGCCATAACACATGGGCAGTGCCAGTAATCAGATACAGCGCAGGAATAGTGGAATGGACGAAGGCAGAACTCCGCAGCATAGATCAGAGAGCCAGGAAACAAATGACAATACCCAAAGCACTACACCCAAGAGCAAATACGGACAGACTATACATAACACGAAAGGAAGGAGGGAGAGGAGGTACTACTAAGTATAGAGGACTGCGTCAACATTGAAAAACAGAGCACTGGGGCAATATCTGAAAACCAGTGAAGACGAGTGGCTAAAGAGTGCATGGAAGAAGGACTAATAAAAGTAGACGAAGACCCAGAAATATACAGAGACAGGAGAAAGACAGAAAGAACACAGGACTGGCACAACAAACCAATGCACGGACAATACATGAGACAGACTAAAGAACTAGCCAGCGATGACAATTGGCAATGGCTACAGAGAGGAGCTAAAGAAGGAAACTGAAGGAATGATAACAGCGGCACAAGATCAGGCCCTAAGAACCAGGTATGTTCAAAGTACGATAGACGGAAATAACATCTCTCCCATATGTAGGAAGTGCAATACGAAAAATGAAACCATAAACCACATAGCAAGTGAATGCCCGGCACTTGCACAGAACCAGTACAAAAAGAGGCATGATTCGTGGGCAAAAGCCCTCCACTGGAGCCTGTGCAAGAAACATCAGCTACCTTGCAGTAATAAGTGGTACGAGCACCAACCTGAGGGAGTGATAGAAAACGATCAGGCAAAGATCCTCTGGGGACTATGGTATCAGAACGGATAGGGTGATACGTGCAAACAGACCAGACGTGACGTTGATTGACAAAGTCAAGAAGAAAGTATCACTCATTGATGTCGCAATACCATGGGACACCAGAGTTGAAGAGAAAGAGAGGGAAAAAAGGATAAGTATCAAGATCTGAAAATAGAAATAAGAAGGATATGGGATATGCCAGTGGAAATCGTACCCATAATCATAGGAGCACTAGGCACGATCCCCAAGATCCCTGAAAAGGAATCTAGAAAAACTAGAGGTGAAGTAGCTCCAGGTCTCATGCAGAAGAGTGTGATCCTAGAAACGGCACACATAGTAAGAAAAGTGATGGACTCCTAAGGAGGCAGGATGCAACCCGGAACCCCACACTATAAGTACCACCCAGTCGAATTGGAGGACTGTGATAGAGCAAAAAAAAAAAAAAAAAAAAAAAAAAAAAAATATAATAATAAATAATAATAATAATAATATACATGCCAATACATACATACACAAGCTCATTTAAAAAATGGCATGACCACAGGTATCATCACATACTTATGAAGCGAGAATATTTCCTCATTTATGATTTTTATAATGATTAATCTAATCATTATTAACAGTTATTTCCTTATGAGAAAAACTAAATGACTTTATCATTTTACACCAAGAAAAAATAAAAAAATAAAAATCTGCAACTCTCCAGACATTTCTGACGTTTTTGGGAAAGTGTCAAACAGCAACGCATAAACCTGGTTCTTCCTACAGAGTAACCTCTGTTTTGGCGGGAAATTTGCTCTTCTATGATTCGTCTTCGATGACATCATTAAGAACGCTTGCTGCTTGGGTCATGAAAAGTTACCATAAACCCCTAGAATCTTAACTCTACACTGTCATCCATTTAAACATATTTCGCCTTCGTGTATAATGCCTGTCAAAAATTCTTAAAATCTATAGAAAATACTTCCAAATTCATTGTAAATAAAGAAATGTTCTTTTGGTGCCTATTATTCGGCATTTCTCACCACAGAAGTTACCAGTTTTCGTTTTAATGGTGTATTCTGGTGCAAGGAATCTGGAATACTAGTAATAGCCAAAAAACTGTTTAAGTTAGTCATAAAATAGAATAGATATTGAAATTTAATTTATTTTTCAATGTCTTTGTATCAGAATATATTCCTTATGAAATAATGATTCTGAGAAATTGATGAAAATGTTTGATGCAAGCGCAATGTTTTTGCAAGAACAAGCGTTCACTGAAGTGTCTAAAATGGATTAAGGTAGCGTCTGAACAAATAACCGAAAAAGACTAACTGATTACCTTCAAGGCTGAGAAATAACTAAAAATATGGCATACCGAGATCTAGTTCATATTTAATAGCTACCTCGGAGTAAGAGCAGAAATTAATTTAGCAATCTTAGTGGAAATTAAGAAAAAAACCATTTTTATGTAACTGACGACTGGTGACTACAGCAATATGTCCCCAGCTACAGCGAGAAGGGAGGAGCTTCTGGAACCCCCATTCATTCATAACTCTGATTGATGGCGTCCCATAGTAAACAAACGTTTTTCTGGAATTGACGAATGTTACACAAGCTTTGAGCCCCTATCTGTACTGTCTGCTGAACGCCATTTCTTCATATTCGACCTAATCTACTTGAAAATAGCCGTCGAGTTGGCTGTAACAGGGACGTCGAACTTCGAAGAAAACTATGGAGAGAGAAATCTATGGCTTAAGCAAGATTTGGAAATTCCTATGTGGATGCCTTGGTGTGTTAAACTCTAAGAGGTTGCACTCCATATTAACTTACTTCTCTTATGCCGATTGAAATAACAGTATTTCCAGCTTCTGCACAATTTCTCTCAGACATAATAAGAGCATTAACCAGATTTTGTCAAGAATTAGCACTGAAGAGGAAAAAAATGCGTGTAAAATTATATAATTGATGCATTCATTTGATTTAACAGAATATATTTCATTGAGAAAGGGCCATGACTCGTTGCCACTTACTTAAGACGGGAAAATATACAGACATTTCTGACGGCTTTGGGAAAGTAACAACCAGTACAGCATAAACCTGGTGGTTCCCACATATTAACCCCTATTTTGGCTGGAAAATTTCTGTCCCATGGTGACGTCATCAACCACGTCATTAATTATAATTACCATGTCGCTAATATTCTAACTGAGGAGCCATCTTTAAACATATTTCGTCTTTTGTAAATTTCTATTGCCAAAAATCTTAAATTCATTTTAAAATATTACAAATGGACTTGAAATAAAAAAAAAGTCATTTTGGTTGCTAATTATTTGATATTTTCATCCACCGAAAAGTTGCCAGCTTTGATTATCAGTGGTGCAATGGGCGTGGTCATAACCAAGGATTCTGAAGTAACGATAAGAAAGAAACTACTTAAATTTATCAAAAAGTTCTAGTCATAAAATCTCCTTTATATATATGTATATATATATATATATATATATATATATATATATATATATATATATATATATATATATATATATATATATATAAAGTTTATTGAGGCGTTACCGATGAGTGTGAATTCGTGTGTACGTGTACGAACTATGTCTATTCTTAATGGCTTGGTTTAGCCGAGAACGAGGGAGACAGCTACAGGAGAAAAGGCAGAATGCTGGGATAGCTCTGCGAAAGTGTATTTTATTCCAGTGTTAAAGTTCCAGGCTGCAATGGGTGAGTTGTCATACTTTAGCCAAAGGGATGGCTTGTTTGACATTTTGTAAAGATGTTCCATTTTATTGACTTTGTCTTTACAATTGTGTGTGTGCTCACTGGTGTGTTCTCCTGTCTTTTAAACAGGCGGTTCTAGTGAGGGGACAGAGTGTCCTAGGGAACGAGAGTCCTGTGTAGAGGGAACTATAATATTTTGGAGAAGAGATAATTGGTGTGACTAATTACTGATTAAGACATTTAAGTGCTTGGGGTGGGGGTGTAACTGAGTTAGTTGTATGTGAGACTTGAATTATTATCTTTCTATTGTTGATCTTGTAAAAACTTGAATTATTTAACTAATGCTTTACTTTTGAATAAACATTATATTTTTGTAACTCCGACTCTAATTTAACGACCTGATGGAATGGAGAGAGAGAGAGAGAGAGAGAGAGAGAGAGAGAGAGAGATTGAATGTAACCAATTCGTCTTAACGCTCAGGTTTAACGCATACCAAAATGCTAAGTACCTTTGCTGGTAATAGATGTTAGCAGATAGGTAACACACACACACACACACACACACACACACACACACACACACACTATTATATATATATATATATATATATATATATATATCAGAATACATTTCTTTTATGGTAACTATTCTGATTAAAACTGATAAATTTCGATGGAAAACCATAATTTTTGTGAGAACTATTATTCACAGAATTGGCCGCAATAGATAAATGACGAAAAAAGAATAATCAGCAATCTCAGTTTATGAGGAATACGACGAATACAATATATATAGAGATCAAATTTATATTTAAAAGACTTCAGGTGATTTTATATACTTCTAATAGCTAACTCGGTGTAAGAGCAGGCGCCCCAAAAGTGAAGATTATCGAAATTTTCTAAATACCTTTCCTTTACAAAAGTGACACCTGGCAACTAAATCAATACGTCACCAGTGAGAGGGGAGGGGCTCCCATTCATAGCCATGACTGATGACGTCATGCAGTAAACAAAAGCATTTCATACAAGGACAGTTATTCCAAGAACAGTTATCGTTACTCTGTTTTTTTTATACTTGTATCCTCTCTATCTATATTCAATGTTAAAAAACGTCGGATATTTAATTGATGACATCAAGCAATAACATATTATAACCTTTTGGAACTCGTTACGTTCTCCCTTTTTAGGCTGCTACTTCGTGTAGTCTCATGGTCAGCTGTAGATGACATCAATAATATGATTGCCACATATCATTAGCATGCTATATATATACAAACGTATGAGATGCTCAGAATCAAAACAATGCAAAACGCCAACTCCCTCCAGTGCCCGCAGCCAGTCGAAACGCGGCATCTTTAGACGAAGCACAAAGTCTCCCCTTAAGGCTCTGTCATTTCTCCTCTTGTTTCTCTACCTCCTGGACGTGTGCTGTGAATCTCGTCTAAAATTCCGGTGTTTACACATGTTACATAACTTATACGTTAGCTCTGTACATAGTGGAGGTGATATGTCATACTTTGAGGTAGATCACTTCAACGCTTGTGACGTTAGCGTCGACATTGTGACTGAAATGAACGTTGATTTGATTTTATGACATTTAGGCCGTCATGTCCAGTATTTGGGGGCACTTTCACCCATTCATGGGACAGTGAAAAAAGTGGAGTTGGAGTGGCTGGACAGCAGGTAAAGCGATCCAGTGAATTCATGGGACGAAGTACAATGAGCTGAAGGTGGAACTTGGAAACCCTGTTGCACCGAGATGTAATAGTTAGAGAAGTTGGGCAGCAAGACTGAGGAAAGAAAGATATGAATGGAGGTAAAATAAAAGGCCTGAAAGTTGGGCAAAGCTCTGGATCGAAGGAATACTGCTAACACCCTTTAGTAATGCATACAGTGCACGTAGTGCACTGTATGCATTACTAATATATATATATATTATATAATATATACTATATATATATCATGATATATATATATATATATATAGTATATATATATATATATATATATATATTTATGTATGTATATATAGAGAGATATATATATATATATATATATATATATATATATATAATATATATATATATATATATATTATTGTATATATATATATATATATATATATATATATATATATATATATATATATATATGTATATATCTATAACTATATATATAGATATATATATATATATATATATGTATATATATATATATATATATATATATATATATATAGATATATATACATATATAGATATATATATACATATATTACATATATATTATATATATATATATATATATATATATATATATATATATATATATATATATTATATATATATATATATATATATATATATATATATATATATATATATATATGTATATGTGTGAGTATGTAATTTTAATATACATCTTACAAACTCACTCGGGAGTAAAAAAAAACATTTTCAAAATGAATACTATCTTTATTTTTAGTTGATTGTTTATAACAGTACTGTGAACATACTCGATAATTCTCTGTCAGGGCCACCGTTATCTGTAAGAGGAAACAACATAACAAAATCATTTTAAAAAGAAAATAGCTTCATTGCTTCCAGCATCGCAAAAAAGTTGCATGCTTCAAACCAATAACATGTTCTCTCATCTGGTAGGCCATTTAGTTTCAACATCCCTTTTGATACTATTCAATTCATCCTGTACGAAATAGGAACGGGGCCACCGACACGACACTGGAATTGAAATTAATAGCGGCCCAAAACGGCTATATCAGTCGGGGTAGTCGATTTAAATTTTGTTTGGGGTGGGTCACCAGAAGCGGCTGCAACAAATCAGGTTTTTCAACCACTTTTTTTTTTTTTTTTTTTTTTTTTTTTTTTTTTTTTTTTTTTTTTTTTTGTGTCAAATGGTTTTTTCAGGCTTTTTCGTGGGCCATGAAGACTGTCCTGGATATACAGCCTTCGAGAGAATTTTTTTTTAGTATTTATACAAACAGGATACATTTCTAAAAAAATGGATTATCATATCCAAATATCCTTCTACGCTTAAGCAAATTTATATTAAACATCTCTCATTAGGGCAGCCTTAATCCAAATGGGCTACTATGATTACAATTGCCAGCTTTGCTGTTAGAGAGAGAGAGAGAGAGAGAGAGAGAGAGAGAGACCTTTTATACTAACTCACAATAATGTTAATTGTATTACTCCCTAAAAGAACCTTATTCCATGTCCGACTATGATAATCATAACTGCAGTGTTGTTGTTCTTGTTGAGAGAGAGAGAGAGAGCGAGAGAGAGAGAGAGAGAGAGAGAATCTGTCACTCTTCATAAAAGATCTTAGCATAGAAGATCCAACACTCTTTATAAATTTACATGTTGACGCAAATTTGTCTTGATTTTAAATCCGTGTACGCTGTCACAATTGCAGCTGAGAGAGAGAGAGAGAGAGAGAGAGAGAGAGAGAGAGAGAGAGAGAGGGGTTGGGAAGGGGAATTCCCCAACCTTTCATAAAAAGATCCTCGCACTACTCACGCGTTGGTCAATTCCCTCATATGGAAGACCCCATCATTAAACCTAACAAGAAGTAATCTAAAATATCACTCACCCAACACCTCGTATTTCAACCAGTGCCGAAGGCGACAGATTAATCCCTTCAATATATTTTTCTGTCCAAAACCGCAACCCCCTACATCCCCTCACCCCCCGGTCAGGTTCCTGGGTCTCACGCGAAGAGGTGTTCCAGAAACGAGCTTTTGAGATCGAAGATTTTCGGGAAGGGTTGATCTTTATAAAAGATTCGTGTCTACATACTCGTGTGTGTATTTATATATATATATATATATAATATATATATATATATAATATATATATGATATATGTATATGTATGTATATTATATATGTTATATATATATATATATATATATATATATATATATGATATATATAGATATACCATAATATATTCACACAATATGTCAAAAATGCCAATATATATAACTTTAGAAATCTCTACTTTTACTATATATATATATATATATATATAATATATATATATATATATATATATATATAATATATGTGTATATATATATATATATATATATATATATATATATATATAATATATATACTATATATATATATATATATTCACAATATTAGGCAACAAATATCTCTGAAGAGTGTTTTAATTACTTGTGTATAAATATTCATAAATATTAAGCCACAAATATATTTTATATATCTCCTATCTGCTATTTACTAATTAATTGTGTGTATAGATTCACAAATACTATTACAGATATTCCACTTAATATAGAATTCACTTTACCTTAGGAATAACCTAAACCAAAAGGGGAATTAATATAAATGATTACATTATCTCTTCTGCCACAGCTAGGATTCGAACCTTTGCCTTTGATTATGGGAAGTGATAGACAGCCGCCTTATCCATTCTATTTTTGAAAGAGATATATGTTACTCTGCTTGTCAGTACTCGACGCAATTCCCGTTCTGAGCTTAGAATCGAACTCAACCTATCTTTACCATGTTAGCTAATTGGCTGGTTAGCAAAGCTTGGCTATCTATGAACATAAAACTGTTTAATTTTCACAAATAATACACATGATATTGCAATTTGGATCTCGAGTTATACTCAAAATTGATACCACTTTGTTTTTCTGGCACAGAATGTTCATTACGCAAACATCAGCAACCTATTCATTTATCAAGTGATATCATCCCATTAGTGCACAGTTATTGCGTAGACATTCAAATCAACACTTTTACTTCAACTCCACTTACGTACCACATATGCTCCCATTATAGTTATAACTTAGCCAAATAATGGTTCCAGAATTCCCACGCTTTTGCAAAAACACCCGGGGATCAGGGAATGAGGTCAATTGCTTCCTGCTGTGCAGTTTCCAAGAAATTTGTTGCGTTCATACATTTCCGCTTTACCGATTGTGGGACCCAGTTTTCCCTGGTTATTGGATAGTGCAATCCGCGGAAGTTCTGTTCATAAACTGTTGGAAAATGATTGTATTAACTAATTTCCTTATTCTGTACAGTTTCAGGGGCACTTTTTTTATATAAAGATTGAGATCTGTAATTGGCATCTTCCAACTTCGACATTTTCTTCTTCTTTATCAGTGTCCCTTTCTATACAATTGCAGAGGTACGGTCCTAAAACACACCGAAATAAAGATTTCGACGAAAGGTGCCACAACGTAATCAGTGATTTGTTCAATTAACATAAAACTAATTTTTAAAGGTCGCTTTTCAATTTTCCCCACGAAGTTTTCAAGGAAATCGGCAGAGATTTATATTAGGGTTGGTCCGCACTGAAACAAAACATATGATAAACAGATGTCAGTAACTTGCCACATGTATATCACAAACAGGCATAAAACAAGTTTGAAGAAATTGAACCTTTTTGTTTATATTTTCCAGCACTAATATTTCAGCTTCAGTTTCAGTGTTGACATTCGTACAAGCTGGCTGAAGATCTCACCAAAAAGCAACTGCAGTAAATTGTTCACTGATACCAGTACTTGCAGATAACGGAATAAAAGGAAAATCTTCATGACAACGTCAAACTTTTTTACAAATCAGCTATCAAGTCCTGTGATTGTTGGAGAGAGAAAGAGAGAGTAAGAGAAAGGAAACGACAGGAGAGGAAAGAGGGAGAGAGAGAGAGAGAGAGCAAGATGAGAGAGAGAGAGAGAGAGAGAGAAGAGATTATTATACATTATTATATATTATATAATATATATATATATATATTATATATCTATCTATATATATATATATATATATATAGATAGATATATAATATATATATATATATATATATATATATATATATATATATATTATTATATAGATATATATATATATATACGTATATATATGCTCTGGGTTACACGGACCAATCTAGCTGGGACCCGCCCGTAGATTGGGTAACCAGCTAGTAATGAATAAAAAGCCACAATAATGTATGTGAGAGACTATTTTTTCAAAACACAAAAAGGTTAAAAAAAATGGAAGCTTTCGACCGTGTGCACAACTGAATAAAATACCTGTTTTCTTAAATGGCCAAATTGAAGTTTTGTTTTGTGATTGTCCAGGAAACCATCGAACAACTTCCGGCGAGAATATATAACGGTCATGTAATGGCTATTTCCCCGTATCTGTGAGCGTTTCAAACGTTATGAACTTCTTAACGGTTGTCTCTCTCGTACGGTGCTCATTACGTATTCCCAATTCTTATATCAGATCTTCGGAAAATATTACCATTAATTTCATTACTGCAAAGTCAAACATCTACAAATTGGTAACCTGACCTGGGCCTTTGTCATTCGAGCAAGGAAGACCATAAAACCAGGAGAATTCTGCATAAAAAAACATACTTTTTGGTAAAGCTTAGATTTCAGTCATTGCTCCCTGTAGGCTTCTTCCATATGAATTACGGTTTATCTTCTCAATAATGATAATAATGATGATAATAATAATATTTTGGAAGAAGACTCTCTTTTAAACAAATTCTGTTGAATAAAATGGCAGAATTCAGCGAATTAATCATATATATTATCTTTTCTATTTTTCTTATCACGCTTTTCTGGCTCGGCGATACTTCGCAATAATTGGCCAATATTCATATTGGGGATAATGCTGAAAGTGATATTTTATTTAGAACAGGCTTTATTAATCAAAGACTGGTATTATCAGAATACTGGTATATGGGAAGGCGTTCCTCTGGTCCAGATCAAGCAGGGGTCGTCGTCGGTGTTGGAATCATTCCATATGAGAGGTCAATGTCAGGCCGGGGTCGTCTCTGGTATTCAGCTGGTATTAATGCTGGTGTAGCTCTGGCTTATCGCGACGTTTCAACCTTCTCGTAGGTCATCTTCATGGCTGGTCAGCAGTAGAAGTGAAGAGATGGTGTCTGCATGCTGGTATTTATAGCGGCTCGAATCCTAGAGCTGAGTTCTCATTGGTCGAGCCGGTCTGGGGCGAAGTCTGGGATCTCTAGTCGATGGTTGCAGGGATTCAGCCGTGCGAGCGCTCGAGTAGTGTATCCGGGAATGAATGTCTGGAGTCCTACCTGCGGCAGGAGTCCTATCATCCCGCTGGTGCTCCTGGATATTTAGCATTGTTGGGTGGTCGTTCGCTGCTGATCTTCGGGCGGCGGTAGGGAGGAAAAACGTTCAAGTTAGGTTTTTCCTTTCTTATATGGAGGGCTTCCATGATTCGCAAAGTAGAATGGGACCATATAAATAAAAGAAGATAAAGTAAGTCTCAATGTTAGGAATACTTTATAATGCGTAAATGTTTTTTTCAGATAGGAGAAAATAGCCAGCTTAACTGCAGTAATATTCCATCTTGTTTCTAAAACACACCGAAATAAAGATTTCGACCAATCATGCATCAGGATTGAAGTTTTAGGCGCCACAACGTAAGCAGTGGTTTGTTTCATTAACATAAAACTAGTTTTTGAAGGTTGTTTTTTAATTTTCCCCGCGACGCTCTCAAGGGAATCGGCAGAGGTTTATATTAGGGTTCGTACGTACTGAAACAAAACATGTGATAAACACATGTCAGTAACTTGCCACATGTATATCACCAACAGGCAGAAAACAAGTTAACGACTGTAAGCAGAGAAGAAAGCTTTGGTAAATGCTGGATTACCATATGAACCATTGGTTAGAGCTACCAACAAGTCGTTAAATTGTATTCAGCCTATTTGCGCTATGTATGAGATAAGTTTCTGACATGTTTATAACATGTTTTACTTTCTTGTGAACACACCCTTAGTATTACCGCCATATAATACGACACTGATTAGACCTACCAGTAAGTCGTGGACTTATATTCAACCTGTTTTCGATATGTATGAGATAACATGCTTCGAAAAACTTCTGTTCTTGCTGTGTTGTTCTTGTTGTGCTGTTCTTGCTGTGCGAGGAAGCTTACTTACCGTGTCATTACCATTTTTTGTCATACAATAATCATTGCGGCCTACCTGCTGGCTACATGGGCCACCTGTTGCCTCCATGTAAGTTACTGTGGTCATTTGTTTGCCTCGTCTTATTAGAAATTCCGGTACCATAACGAGGTTTTCCTCCTGAATGTATTCAAGTTCACGAATTCTAGAGTTCTATACAGACAAATGAATTTAGATACCGCATTTCCCAAAGTGGGGAATATTTAATCATATTATTTATGAATAATTTTCAGTTCCTGGGTTTTCTCAGTCATTTCCATGTTGGCACTAAAAATCATTAGATACTTGTGACGTGGGTTCGTTGTTTTCAATATTTGCTTTGGTAAATAATGAATATTTTCTTTTGTTAATAATGAAGGTTTTCTTTGGTAATAATGAATGTTTTCTTTTGATAATAATGAATGTTTTCTTTTGATAATAATGAATGTTTTCTTTTCATAATAATGAATGTTTTCTTTTGATAATAATGAATGGTTTCAGGCAATAATAAATGTTTTCTTTTGGTAATAATGAATGTTTTCAGGCAATGGTAAATGTTCTATTTTGGTAATAATGAATGATTTCTTGGAATAATAAAGTTTTTATTTTGATAATATTGAATGTTTTCAGGAAATAATAAAAGTTTTCTTTTGGTAATAATGAACATTTTTTTATGGTAATAATGAATGTTTTCTTGTGGTAATAATGAACGTTTTATTTTTTGCAATTATGAATTTTTCAGGTAATAATAAATAATGAATATTTTCAGGTAATAATGAATTTTCTAGGAAGCGTTGTTTCCTTATAGAGCTGACGCGTCATGGAACCAGTGAAAAAGAAGCTATTGAATTCCATTCAGACTTTTGAAATGAATATTAGATTATCTTCATTTAGGAAAAATGAAACTTCATTTCCTTTTGTTTCGTAAATTCATTCCAGACTCTTAGGGAAACAATATGTGAATGGACTCATATAGACGCTAGACAATTGAAAATTTTAATATTCGAATAATTTCTAAATAACACGAAATAAAGTTCTATAGACTAGATGCATCTCTGAAGGGAAAAAGCTAGAAAAAAGCGTTATAACTTTTATTTTTGAAATTGAATTGAATTACTGGGAAATTCAGATAACAAACAACAAGATAACACTTGATTAGCATCGCTTTTAGAACAAATATTCTGACGGTTTTTATTTTTTTTACACTTGATAAAAACTATGTAACACCGATTGCTATCAACAGTAAAAAACGTAGAAGATATATATAAAACTGACATGCATTTCCAAGTTCTCTGGATACATTCCGCTTATATAAACACATTCCATTATTAAAACATGTCGCACACCAGCAAGTGGTGATGCAGCCCACAACTACAACCTACACATAATCGAAAGTTCTTTATTTCATACAATCTTTTTTTTTTACTATTATTTTTATCCTCTGTGCTCTCGTACGACACTCCGCTGGCGAACCCAATATTCCCTTTTTCGTGCACACTTCCTTTCATCTTTTCATTGAGCTATTAATTACGTATGAACCCCTGTGAAAAACAGAGACGACAGGTGTCCGCCGTCAGATTCACTTCCATGTTGACGCCGAGCGTGGATTATTTCGATCATGACACAGGCGAATTTTTAGCGAAGGAACGAGATATATTTCAAAATCCGGCTTCTCACAGGTGAGATCTAATGGTTTTGCAACCTGTGGCCATTTCCTGCCATGAATTTGTACCCTGTGGACTCAGTGATTGCAGAAAAAGTGAGTACGGTCATAGTGACAATTTTGCAGCGGAAGATCAGAACTTTACTTGAGCAAGAAGAACGCTCTGACCAGTTCTAATCATTATAAGCGAAGCCATAATTATACATTAGCTGCAAGCAGCGAATCTGGTGGCCTCATTCCATGGCCATCTGTTCTCGCTGAAAAAGCGAATGTCATTGTCGTAATCTTGCAGAGTTTGATCGTCATTTTTGTTTGTTCGAGAAAAACAGTTCTTCCCATTATCCAGCACAATGGAGGCATAATTTGCTATTAGTTGCTGGCGATGAGTCTTGTTCATTATCATGGTCCCTCTGTGATTGGGTGACCAAAACGTGGACATGTGTCTAACTGGTGAATAGTTCAAATCAGTAAGGATAATGTTATCTGCGGGTATGGGTTCTGGCAAATGAATGATTGCACACGAGGCTAGAAAAAAGTTTGTAATTAGTTCTGGATGTCTTAACGGATCATCATTTCGATTCTAGACCAGACTTCTGCCAGGTGTAAGTCAAGGAAAAATGATAAATGAAGGAATGGCATAAAAATGGATTCTGTTTTATCATAGACTGCAAGTGTAACTTATCATGAAGATAATAGAGAAATATCCAGGCTCCAATTTTTAACCAAAACCCTAAAGACTC
>NC_061094.1:64529611-64542111 GCF_015104395.2 Macrobrachium nipponense
ACTCCTTAAATTTGTGACAAATAATGCTATAAAATATAATTTTAATTTATATTGTCTTAATATGAGAGTATATTAATTTTGTAATTGTTATTAAGACAAATTGACAACAACAAGTGAAGCACAAGCAACATTTTTGTAAGGGCTGGAGTTTACTTAAATGGCTACAATGGAGTGAAGTGGCGTCTGCATAAGTAAAGAAAAAGATGATTCAGTTACCATCTGGGTTTTTAGAAATATAGAGAATACCGCATTTAAAGGATAATTTCATATTTCATTGCGGCTCAAATGACTCTATAACTTGAAAAGCTAACATGATGCAAGAGCAGACAGCCCTAAAGTGAATATATGTCGACATTCAAATCTGATATTTTTTTAAGTAAGTGACATCTGGCAACTACATCATTACGTCCACAGCTAGAGTTGGAAGCCTCTGCTTCTCCATTCATATTTTGGTGGATGACGTCATCACGCATAGTAAACAAAAGGGTTGCAACATTGTTGGTTGTTTTTAGATGTTTTTAATTTCTTTTATTCCTCTGTACCTATTGTAAGCTTTTATCTATGCCGTGAAAATTAATCTAATTGTATTATATCATCTATTTCAAGGCTGGGACTTCAGTTATACGTTAGTAGGCCTGAGTAGGTTATATCGTAACATTTAGACGTTTAGATAATGTTAATAAATCGTTAAAGCAAAACGTCCAACCACTTTATTATCATTTACGAAATTATAAATATCCATTTTCGTTTAAGGATAAGGAAATCCTATTGTTTACAGAAATATGTATTTTTCTCTCCTCTTAGTACATGACTGATGCTAATACAATTTTCCCTGTCTTGGCTGTAGAAAATATTGATCAGGCTTTTAACGAAATATGAATAATAAATAGAACAGAGAAAAATTTGATTATTTGAGAGAAAGGATTAGAAAGTTTACTTACAGAGGCTGAAAGAGAATGTGGGTCCCGGAATCAATTGCATTTAAATGGGGAAGTCATCTTGCAAGGCAATAAATTAAAAGAAAAGCAGAATTTCTTAAATCATCTGATTATCTGTTTTTTATGTTACTATAAAATTAATCATTAAAAAAAAAACCTGGGAATCTCCAGAAATGTTTAACGATTTTGGAAAAGTAACAAACAGCAGCGCATAAACCTGGTTGGTATATTCGCTGTTTTGGCGGGAAATTTTCTCTCCTATGATTGGTTGTTGATGACATCATTAACAAAGCCTGCTGTCTACGTCAAGGAAGGATTTCCAGAAACTACAAACTTTATAACTCTAATCCGTCATTCATTTAAATTTACTTCTCCTTTGTGTATATTTCCTATGTGAAAATGTATTAAATTCTATAGAAATATCTTCAAATAGCTCTGCAATAAGAAAATACTCTTTTTATGCTAATTATTCTATATCTTTTATTTATCGCATAGTTACCAGTTACTGATTTAATTGTGTAAAGGCGGTCCTTACCCAAGTATTCTGGAGTAACAACAAAAATCTACTGAAATTTATCGCAAAATACGAGTTATAAATTCTCCTTTTTATTTTCATAGCCGTTATTTGAGAATTTATTACTTTTAACATAATTATTCAAGAAAACTGAGGAAAATTTCCGATGCAAAACCAATTTGATTGTAAGAATTAGGGCTCACACAAATGGCTACAATGGAGGAAGGTAGCGTCTGCATAAGTTAAGAAAAACACTAGTTGGCTACTTTCTAGTTTTGAGAAATGGAGAAAATGCTACAAATAGAGTCTACGAGCATATCCCATTACACTTCTAATGAATCCATTACGACGCAAGTGTAGACACCCCAACAGTCAAAACTGAAATCTGTTATATCTTTTTAGGTAAGTGACACCTGGCAACTGCGTCACGTAATCAACGAGAGTGGCAGGGCTTCTGCCTGCCCATTCATGATATATCTGATGACGTCACCACGCATAGTAAACAAAGATATTTCTGGCGCGGGTGTTGTTACACCTGTGTTTATTGTCGATTTAATATTATTTTCTTTACGACCGCTTTGATATACCCGAGCCGTATTTTACAGTAACTGATGATGGATGCGTATATTTGTCCATAGGTGTGTTTTCATTTTGCAAAGAGTTAACAGGCTTATTATATAACATCGTCTTCTTCACAATGATTTTACTGCATACAGGAATATCGATGTTTCTTGAAATAAATTGTTCAAATGCTTCCTGAAAGCTTAGCACTCGATAATTGTTCTGGATATATATGTCCATCAACGGTCTTAGATATAAGAACGTAGTTTCGAGTTCACATATGAATAGAAAAAAGTTACTAAGGAGAATTCAGAAAGGAAATAAAAAGAAAAGTATCCAAAGATACTCGAAAAGAATTCTCTTTTCGGAGCCGATTCTGAGAAGAATGGCGCTATGAAACTCGTTGGATCTTCTCGGTCCTTGAATGGTGGGATATTTCTTTTACCAAAGACTTTCCCTCCTTTATCCTTCACCCTTTTTCCCAAAATCTTTTTCATAAGAAGATCTGGGACGAGAGATAAAAGACCAGGCTGACTGATATCTGACTACCTCGAAAGCCCAGTGCATTGTGGGAGATGTGTGGAATGTTATCATTCTCCATATTCTGTGATATCGAAAAAGCATCATCTAACTTGACTAGCGGCCCTTCCTTACAGCGCACTTTCGCTTCGATGTATTATTTATACGAACATTTTCTCGTTTGGTTTTTTCTTTCATATTCTGGACGAAATTCAGTTTGAATCGACATAAAGACACGTGGCGTATTTGAAGTGAAAAGCAGTTTGACTTGAAGTGGATGTTTGAAATATGTATTTTGGACATTCACACTCGCAGTTTTGAGCTGTTCTATGAGATAATTCTATTCATACTATGCTTCATATACTTCTAAAATGCCCTTTTTATAGACTGAATCTATATTTCGGGGGTTTCGTCCATATTCAACGCTGTACCAGTTTATTTAGGACAGTATTCATGTGGCACGCTGCGTTCGACCCTTAGCCTTGGCTAACCGTACTCTTGCCTAACCCAACTTGTTACACAGCACCGTTTTCCTAGTTGATAGATTCATAAAATGGTTGGAATTCGACAACTATTTGATATTCCAGTGTTAATGCATTGAAGGATATTGCTTATTTTCTTATTCTACATATGGTACTACGACTGCAACTACATGGACGCATCAAATGGAGCAAGTTTTCTAAACATTGTTATAACGATTTTTGGTACTTTGCTGTGACAGTGTGGTAGACACACGACAAGCTCTGTTAACTGTTTTGGCAAAGGGTATAACATCAGGTAAGACAAGGGCATACCTTTTACCAGGAGAAATGGGGCACTCCAAATGCAAAGCAAGCAAGAGGAGGTAAGGTCCTGTTTACTTCCTTGCGTTGGTACTACCAGAACTTTACAAGCAATATCACCGTCTCCACTTACATATACGATCTTTAATGTTACCGCAGTAGAGAGTATAAAATAACGTTTTGATGAAATAGAAACCAATTTTCATTTTACTGGTACTGAGAATATTGATCTTAAAGTCAATTAACTTACTATTTTGCGTGCCTTTTTTGCATAAGTTTTATTTTGGTCACTGCGCATTTGAACTCAACTCGACAGTTCTTCGTCTTCTTACTCATGAAATAACCGTCAGGCCACTTCTCACATTTTGCTGTAGAATTCTACCATCCTCTTGAGATTCCGAGATTCAATGGTCAATTATTGTATTCCACGTCGGAACTCCGGAATTTTCTTCCTTCGCCTGCTTTTCCTGGGTCATAGAGTCTCTTTCTTGAAGGGACAGATAAAGGTGTGTTGTTTTTCTCGATAACGGGCAGAAAAAGACATTATTGACCATAACTACAAACACAAATTATATATTTCCTAAAACATTAAACATCCCTTGATATCAATTGGTTTGCAAATGTCAATTACTTGGCGTTTAAATTCATATTTTTATACATTTCATTAGACGATTTCCCTAACTTTCAAATCTCTCTTTTCGGTATTTTCAGTATGTGATTAAATATCTCCCAGAATTCAACCTAATATTCTACATTATTCGAGAAAAGGTCCATTGCATTCACAGACATCTAATGGAACAAGAGTTCGTATAATAATCTCCAGCTCAGGAAATTATTATACTACTTTGACTACTTAAAGTAATTAAAGGTGTTTGATAAATGGGGAAGGGCCATTTCAATTATTCATGAGAATGTTTATTAATTTGCTCCGAATATGGATTATATGCAAATAGAAATGACTGCGAATCGAAGGCTTCGGAATGCTGAGCAGTTTGGACGAAACTATTTCAGTGATTTTGGGTTTTGTGTCTTATAAATACAATGTAATTTCATCTTTTATTATCCACGTCATATATTTTTTTTTGCTTAATTGCTGTGTTTTTTTCATGAAAAGATAATATCATTGATATTCAATAAAATATTTAAAAATAGCTGAAGGTTATTACCATTGGATGTGTCAGGAATCCTTGAGTGTTTTATGGGCTCTAACGGACTCTTCCTTCAAACTGAGAAAAATGCAGCCAGTTGGCAACCAATTAATCACTATGCAAAGAAAATTACCACATTTGGACAATTGATTGCAATCCGGCCATATTGCAGTGGGGGAAAAACAGGCCCGAATAGAAAGGCGATATATTTCTCCAAATTTGATTAATTCTATAATAGATTTTTCATTTGTTTTCCTCATTTTTATATTTCTCATCTGTTTTATTATTATCTAAATGTTAATTATTATTTTGTTATTATTTTTCATTAGGGGTTGGGGGCGGGGGCGGGGTCAGTGGGGCGGCACGTGCCCAGGTGCCCACCCAGCCTTTGGAAGTGGGTCTGATCGCCAAAGAAAAGGACAAGCTTGCGATTTGAATTAACTAAGCACGACGACCAGAATTTATATATATATATATATATATATATATATATATATATATATATATATATATATATATATATTTGTATGCATTCGGTTCTCGATAAACGATACAGATTCGTTTTATGCTCTGATATTTAATGACGCGAACGATTTTGGTCAATAGGTTTTACAAGTTCAAAGACTTCGCTATTTATATACACGGTTTCCTTTTGAAGTATCAGGTGTGATTTTAAATGGGCTTCAGAGCTTTGTATACTTCAACTGGTATCAGATTCATACCAGAGGCTAAGGTTTGACATACATGCATACACATGCACACACACACACACACACACACACACACACACAACACACAGTCATGTTGTTCCTTCGTTGCTAATCACAACAGTATTAAGATATCCGAATAATGTAAGGTACTAGACAGATAAAGCAAATTATACGCGGTATTTGAGATGCCGGTATTTTTTGGATAGAAATGTCCGGTTGTTTTCTGCTCTCTTTTAACACTCACCCATCTCGAGTCCGGTGGACCCTATCGCCGGACTACTACCTTGGGAATAGGATCTGGAATTAACCCGAGTCCTACTGACAAGTTCCAATTCCTTGTTCGATTGATGATGGGGGTCAGAAGTCAAGGTGAGATGGAAATCATATTAGCTGCCATTAAAGTAAATCACAAAATTTTCCATTAACAATAGAACAAGGAAATTTGAGGCTGTCAGTAATCCCGGAGGTCTATTTTCAAAGTAATATTCAAGCGGTCACGCCCACCAAACTCGACGAAGGTGGAAGGTCCCGAGATGTGGAAACAAGGCAGGTCGTCTCAAATACCACCTACGTAGTCTGTCACATCTGCATGTGGCATGGAAATGCCATTAACACCTACCCGATATCCATATTCACCAGGGATCATTATCATAAATTATATTAGATCGAAATATACTGTTGTGTTCAGTATGCAGCGTTTTTATGAGCCTTATATATATATATATATATATATATATATATATATATATATATATATATATATATATATATATATATATATATATATATATATATATATATAGATATATATATATATATATATATATATATATATATATATATATATATATATATATATATATTTCACTGGCTATCTATTTACTCTTACTTTATTCGGGCCTTATTTTACACCTATTCCTATTAAAAATATTGAATCAATTTCTTGAAATAGCGATTAACCACATTATGAACAACAATATATACATATATTACACACACACACACCCAACCCACACACACACACACACCACACACATATATATATATATATATATATATATATATATATATATATATATATATATATATATTATATATAGTATATATATATATCATATATATATATACGTATTGATAATGTATATACATTTGTAATTATATGTATATATAGTTATATATATATATATATATATATATTATATAAATATATATACATATATATATATATATAATATATAATATATATATATATATATATATATATATATATATATATATATATATATAATATATATATATATATATATATATTTATATATAAATTATATGCATGTATGTATGTATGTGTGTATATATAAATTTGATATCGAAACTTGTGCAATTGCTTTTGAACCAGCATTTGTGTTCATTGATCCCCCTGGTGATTGGGTGATTGTTGCCATCATAGTATTCATCTAAAATGTCATAAATCATCAGTACCTTCATAATCAGATTCACATTTCATGCGGCATATGTCATGCCTTATGATATCCAAAATAGTAAGTTTCTCTGTCTCTGTCTCTCTCAGTTTATATGGCTAAGGGCATATGAATTTCAATATTTATTTTTACAATAATCTTTTTAAGATGGAAAAAATTATAAAATGTATACATACGTACACGAGAATATGTTTTATTGGAAGAGGCTTTCTGTGACCATAGTTGAATGAAATCGGGCGGTTTTCGAGTAAAACATATTTATGAATTTGAATAGTTTTGCAAAACGCTTACGACAGACTATCAGTCATTCTCTAAAGCAAGGAGCGACTCGGTCTCACATTGCGTAATCGCAGTTCAGTATAGGAATCGTATCATTTCCTCCATAGTCACCTGAGCAAACTTTCGCAAATGTCTAGGTACTGCATCTCCCAACGTATCAGCAATGAATCTTGGATATGGGTTCGACTCTTCGACAATCTGTCCCTTAATTTCGTTATAAAAATAAGGATAAAATAATCTGCCTCCTTGGAATTTTCATTCACATTGCATCTTGACGTAATGCCACTGCCACCTGCTGTCAAATATGAACTGGAACTCCTTCCTTCATACTAAGCAACTATACAATTGAATCCCACATTTTACTCAGTCTTATTTAAAATTGATTAAATCTTTCAATTCACATATTTAAAACCGCTGATTATAAGGATGATGTTCGTTAAATATACTAACGGACCCTTTTAGTGCAATTATCTCCCAAACTGTTTTCATCACGGGTGAAATTCTCGCTACAGACGATATGTAACGTCAACTCCCATTAGGCCGTATGTTTTTCACCAAAGTGAAACCTGGTGAATGAAATTCAGTTTGTAATACTCACGCTCGTCCGCCTCCCTTGCACTGGAAATCTCTATATCCAGCGTTCGTGGCTGACTGCATTTCTGTTACAAATACGGCCGTCGCGTCGAGGTGTTTCGTATATTACGAGTGTTTCTGAATGCTTCATTTATTTTGTGTGCTATTTGATACCTGCTTTTGAAATAGTTTATGGTATTTTGTAATGTCGAATATTTCTGAATATTTGTTTACTTTTGTTGTTGTTTGGTACCTGTTTTTGTCAAAGTACATGATATTTCTCAATGAAGAATATTTCTGAATACTTCTTTTTATTTTTTGTGTTTTTTGGTGCGTGTTTGGTAATGCTTTCAAGGAGTAGGTGAAGGTATTTGATAATATGAATTTTTCAGAATATTTCTTTGATTCCTGCTTTATAATGCTTTCAATAAATAGTTCAAGGAATTTCATAATAAATACTAATATTTCGACAAATTTCCTTTAGCTTTTGTTTTATTTGATAACTTTTTGTAATTTTTCAAGAAGTAGGCTTAATGTGGCATCTTTATCTAAAGATGGCATTGTTAGGTTGTGGACGTGCGCCAGCATTTCCGTTATTTTTTTTTATTATTTATTTATTTATTTTGTTTTTTCGACGTGTGAACATTTTCCGTGTTTTTATTATTTTTATCTATTTATTTATCATTTTATAAATGTCATGACTTTATAGCAAAGACACAATTCAAAACCATCACAGTTCCTTTTTCTGCGAAGAACCTTGAATGAATTTGATTCAGGTAGGAACTGTTGCAACTGTCATCAGTGCAGGACGAATTCTTTTTGAACTCTAACATTGATTATCGTTCAATTTTCCTCAATTCTACTTTTTATTTTACAAAAAAAAGAAAAAAATAAATACATTTAAACAATCGAAAACATTATAGAAAATATAATCTTTTTCAGAATTTAGCCATTTATGAACAACTGCAAGTTGACAACTGAGGCTTATTGCTTACGTTACTTTTGGGGCTCCGATTCAAAGCGTTTTTTTTTTTTTTTTTTTTTTTTGCAGATATCTGAAAATCCTTGAATCATTTCAGAATTCATATGGAGGTTTAAAATTCTTAAATAATATGGGTTCGATTTACTTATCTTTTGAAAATAAGAAGTTGTCCGTCCATATCAATTAGCTTTGATTAATGTCACTCTGTGTACAATGAAAATGCGTACTTTGTCATAGTGGCTGAAAGACTTGCGCTACCACATTTCGTTGGCAGTCTCTCTCTCTCTCTCTCTCTCTCTCTCTCTCTCTCTCTTCTCTCTCTCTCCTCTCTCTCTCAGATGCAGGGGGACGAAATAGCTAAGTACGTCCAAAGCATAAAGGCAATTGGTCAAAAGAGGAAATGGATAATAAGAAGATTAAAACAATGAAGGAATGCTCAAATACTCCACAAATATTGAAATTCAAGAACTTGTTTATGCTTGCTAAACAAAGATTTGTTTTCCAGCCAGTATGTGATTGATAAAAATATCAATAGCTTGCCAAATCACTGATCAGAACGTTTCCTTTTAAGACAATATAGATATATTTTCATACAGAAAAGGTTTCGTTATCAATGTAAACATTAGAATATATATATATATATATATATATATATATATATATATATATATATATATATATATATATATATATACATATATATATATACATATATATATATATATATATATATATGTATATATATATATATATATATATATATATATATTATATATATATATATATATGTGTGTGTGTGTGTGTGTGTGTGTGTGTGTACATATATACTATATATATTTATAGAATATATTAATCACTTTTTACAAGATACGTAAGTAATTGCAAGAAGCACAATGCCCTTTTAACATTTTCATTTCTTTATACACTGTTTGGGTATGCCCGTACGAACCCCGCTAAGGACATCACAATTCCTCCTGTTCTTTCACTTGGATCTCAGGCTTTGCAGTGACAAGCGTATCCCAAGTGTGGGAAGAATGCGAGAAGTTAGAGTGCATTGTGGTTGTTGCAATGATATTAGATACTTTACGTTTCACTGCACACACCAGAAAACAGCGAAGGCTTCCTAAGCTGTGTATATGAGCGTCCTGTTATTTGTAAATGTTTACGCACATACACAGATGTGTCTTTCATTTACGGTACCTGTGAACCTTCTTCCTTTCCACCGTAGTTCCTACATTAAAGGGTCGGTTGCCTGATGGGCCTTTTCCTCCAGTGCCTTCTATCAAAGGCATCATCCTCCATCAAACCCATTCTCGCCATATCTTCTCTCACTTTATCTCTCCATCTCACTCTCTGTCTCCCTCTCGACGCTCTACGGTACCTGTGAATATTACCTTATACACCTCAAATGGCTCTTTTAATCTCATTAAACTGTATTTCAGAAATCAAGGACAGGAGGTGTCTGGTTTAAATCAAGCCTGCCCTGTACCACCATTGGCCTTTGCCCAAACTGTGGTGAGGTGTTGAAGGGAAATGAGAACTGATGTGGACGTCTAGACTCTGACAGCCAATCGTTTGGAGACTTGAGGACAAAAGTGAGAATTGATTTGAAAATATGGATCCACCTGCATCTTCCTTTTTTGTAGAATAATTAAATTGTACGAAAGTTGAACATGCTTTTCTAATAGCGAGCAATAAGATGAAGTTTTAAGATGAATAGAGATAATAATTAGTAAGGCCGCCTATGAGGAGAACACGTTTTTCCAGACTCAAGTTTAAAACGATTTTGACATTTTAAATACGTAGAACATTGTAATTCAATTCGGAGATCAGATGTTCAATGACTTCATTTTCATGAGATCGAATTGCACAGGACTGACTGATTAAAATGTTGGGAAATAGAATCTTCTTTGCTTATGCTTTTTCCTGTCATCCAAACGAATTATGGTAAGTTAGGGTTTCATAACAGATGTCTCTTTCTGAAAAGTATTAAATGGAAAATGTCTCTCACACATACATACACTCATATTTATGAATATATCTTACGAGACCAGAGTCTCGTTTCACATTTGGTAGGCGTTAAGCCATAAGCGGCTGGCACTGGCAATACCTTGTCTGGTTACACATTCTCCTTCCCTCTCTCTCTCTCTCTTTCAGACCCTGACAATAACCCCCTCTCTCTCTCTCTCTCTCATCTGACAAGCGCTCTCTCTCTCTCTCTTTCCCTCTCGACAAATGCAAAATATGCACCCTGTAGCCATGAATCATAATCAAATAAATAACCAACCAAGTAATAAAATCCAAAATAAGAAAAAGAAACAAATAAAGAGAGAAATCAAGAATATCAGGTAAAAGAGAAAAGCAAACCACCAATGAGATATGCAGAGGTGTCAGCAAAGAATTTCAAAGCATCAGCTCCGAAATTCTACTCAAGAGATAATAACTGTATTTATATGCAAGAGGATATTGCAGAAACGGAGAAAATTGCAGATTCAGACACAAAAATGAATAATATGATGAAGGAAGATCAATATTATGGAAAAGTGGATTTTTTAATGTCAGAATTTCTGGAAATGAAAAAAAGAACAACATACCGAACAGGAAAGAGACATGGGAAAATCCTTATTACTATCAGTATTAAATGAAGGAGAAAACACGCAAACCATCATAGTGATGAATGCGCAGGGTTTAGTACGAGTAACTCAAAAGAAAAATAGAGTACTTAGAAGAACTAACCCAAAATGAAAAGAAAATAGATATATGAATATAAGTGAAACCTGGTATTCCAAGAGCATGGGAATGATGATCAAATAAAAGGGTTCCAAACTTATAGATCAGATAGAAAAAATAGGAATCAAGGGGGGAACCGCAATATATGGAAAGACAAAAAACAAGGAAAAATATATGAGAAATATAGTAACTCAGAATGTGAACTAATAGCGGTAGAATTTGAATCTGAAAAATTGATGAACATAGTAATATATAGACCTCCTAATACTAAGAGTTTGACTTAATAATTGAAAATTGGATGATATATGTAGAAATCACAAGGACTGGACTATTCTCCTATCTGGTGACTTCAACTTTCCTTTCGTAGAATGGAAAGAACGAATAGGAGATTGTGGTTGTACTTATACATATAAAAAAGAGAGTAATAGTAGTGCAGAAGATAAGAGGCAATTTGAAAAGCTATTAGATATGCTACTAGAATACAACATTCAACAAATAAATCACCTGCCAACAAGAAAGGAAAATACTTTAGACCTAGTATTTGTGAACGAGATGAATATGTTAAAGAAATAATAGTTTATAATGCGAGTATTTCAGACCATAATGTCATAGAATTAACAGTTCATTCCAAAGCAAGTGAAAATAGAGATAAGCAAGAAATGAAAAAGTGGGAAGATATGGAAAATCAACTTCTACAGTAAAAAATATAAAATGGTCAGAAATTAATGAAGAATTAAACAAAGATTGGGATAACATTTTCGTAAGTGATGACATAAGGGTAAATACGGAGATATTATATAAAATATTGGAGATAATAGTGGAAAAATATATACCGAAGAAGAAAAGAAAACATCATTCATGCATACCAAGAGACAGAAGAATCTTGTTCCAGAAAATCAGAAAGTGGAAAAAAGGTCTTGCAAAAGAAAAAAATGCATGGAAAGTTATAGAACTAAAAAGTAAGATAGAAAATGCAGAAAAAAAGATTATACAATCAAAGGCTGAAAATGAAAAACGGGACTTGGAAGAAAAAACCCTATTAAATATCAAGCAAAACCCCAAACTATTATATCATATGCGAAGAAGATGAATAAAAGAAGAATAGAAATAGGCCCTCTGAGAATTGAAGGGAGATTAACGAATGAAAAAAAGGAAATTTGCAACATACTGGCAGAACGATATAAGAGAGAATTCACCCCTAGAATAGATAATGAAGATAATGATATAGAAGTAAGGGATGAAAATAGTGAATATTTAGCTGACATAGATAATTAATGAAGCTGATA
>NC_061094.1:64547111-64597111 GCF_015104395.2 Macrobrachium nipponense
AGTCTAGTATAACTAAAATATATCCTTCTAATATTATTTTTCTAATACAAAAGGCTTAATGTTTCCTTCATCAAGAATATTTTTGCTAATTAAAGTCTAGTAAAACTAAAAAATATCCTTATAATATTATTTTTCTAATACAAAAGGCTTCAAGTTTCCTATATCATAAATAATTGTGTTCAGCCTAGTCACGTACATAGTACATCCGTAGGAAATATCCTTCTACCCATCTAACAAAAATAACGAATTATCGTCCTTTTAGGGCAAAAACTTGCTAACGATAATTCCTAATGGTGACAATAGATATACTTATTATTACAAAGCTCTTTGACAAACGAAAGATAGAAATTGATTAATCGGTGTTTTAACTCGGAGACAATTAAGGTTGAGAAGCATAAACATTTAGTTATCAGTTATTCCTTTTTCTTTGCATCAATCGTCTCATTCTCTATAAAGATCCCTTAGCATCTTCTTACAGATCATCAGAGAGGGGATTATTGTTGACGAAAGATATTACATATAATCTAATGTTGGTCGTAGCTAAAGCTTGTAAATGTATCTGGGATTTTTTTTTTTTTTTTCCTATTTTCATATCTATTTTTATTCAGGTCTTCCTGATATGTCGTGTGAACAGACAGACGAAAAGAGACGAAAGATTATACTATTTTGGACAGACTGACAAAACAACGGACGAGATATTAAATCTCTGGATAAATATTTGGGTCCTGAGCCATTTCGAAATCTAGGACGAAATGTGATTAGTCTGCTGCAAATTTTCGACCTCCTTAGAGAGAGAGAGAGAGAGGAGAGAGAGAGAGAGAGAGAAGAGGAAGAGTGGAGAGAGAGATAGGAGGACAACGAAGCGGGACGTTTATCACCGACTGTGAACAGTCGCGTTTTTAAATTGTAATTTCTGGGTGTCTAAAGCCTGGTTGGGTTGTGTGTGTTGTGTGTGTGTGTGTGTTTGGTCAGAGAGAGAGAGAGAGAGAGAGAGATCAAGTCTGACCAGCTCTTGGCATGGGTCATAATATACACCCCTCTGCAGTATTTCATGTAAATCCACCCTTTTATTTTAAAGAGAAACTGTGAGAGGAGGAGAGAAGAATAAAAATGGGTGCGTATATGACTTCCATCCAGCGTTGGCAAAAAAACTCAGGTTTTCAAATGCATGTAAGGAACAAAGTAAATAATTTACAGTTCATCTATCTATCTATCTGTCCATCTACCCGTCAACATCTGTCGGCAACTATATTTGTCGAACAGCAAAGGGAACCAAAAAAATTCC
The DNA here is from genome assembly GCF_015104395.2 of Macrobrachium nipponense. Classification (NCBI taxonomy): domain Eukaryota; kingdom Metazoa; phylum Arthropoda; class Malacostraca; order Decapoda; family Palaemonidae; genus Macrobrachium; species Macrobrachium nipponense. The sequence goes on from NC_061094.1 coordinate 64,548,397, forward strand.
AAAGGGGATCGTCATTCTATTTGCGAAAGGATTTGTTCATAATCCTACAGCATTATAGGACTCTCCTATCATCGATTTGCAATTAGTAGGTAGGAATCTCTCTGTCTCTGTCTCTCTCTCCTTCACAGACATAAATACACACTCGCTTACACAGACACACACACACACACACACACATATATATATATATATATATATATATATATATATATATATATATATATTGATAGATAGATAGATAGATAGATAGATAGATATATATCCTTAAATACACGGTAGAAAGGTGAGTGAAAAACTGGGTACTTGGAAGAAGTATTTTCGTAGTATAGTCTATTTTTTCAAGTTCACACTGAACATAATAGAAGTTGACAGACCTTTATATACAAAAGCAATAAAGGGGGAGAAGTTACAGTTTTTTAATCTAGACGGCGTGTTCTTTAAGCAGAAGAGACAAGGAAAAAGGATCAAGGGACAATCCAGGAGGGAGATTTAAATTCCTATGTGAACGTAGCTTTAATGAAATAGATTGAAGCCACGCCAACAAGGTATTTAAATCTCCCTCCTGGATTGTCCCTTGATCCTCTTTCCTTGTCTCTTTTGCTTAAGGAACACACCGTCCAGATTAACAAACTGTAACCCGCCCCCTTTCTGTGTTTGTATATAAAGGTCTGTCAACTTCTATTTATTCTGTGTGAACTTGAAAATGTAGAATATACTGCGATGGTTCTTGTCCTTAGTTATTCACTCACCTTTCTAGCGTGGATTTAAGGATATTCCCAAACATGTGTTCCTTCGTTCTACATTGAATATATATATATATATATATATATATATATATATATATATATATATATAATATATATATATATATATATATATATATATTTTTACGTATATAGGGCCTTGTGAGAGACTAGATACGTAAACGGAAGTAATTTTAGGGATTTCAAGAGGGAATTGCCTTGAACTTACCGTAAACTTTCTTTAGAGGGAAGGTCGCCAGAAAACTCAGCTCGTTACTTTAAAACTATTTATTTACAGAAAGGCCCGTGCTGGCCTGGAGAAAAGTTAAATGATATTGGCCCCCACGTTGGGGCTTATAGTCTCATTCAATTCAAGCTGATTCTCAATTCACTTGGGTTAATGCACACTTGCGGGCAGAGACGGCACGTGACTCATGGAATCTGGAAAAGAATCCAGATTAAACGAGATAAAAGGAAAAATGACTTCTTGCTTTGATTAAGGCTGATTAATTCTCTAACATTGGGGAAGGTAAACTCGAATGGTTCACTGAGGTATGCACGACAACTAGGTCTTTAACAAGTCACAAATGGGAGCACGTGGCCCGATGAGGACAAAGGGCTTCTGATGTAGAAGGGGTAAAAAAATAGAATTGAAAATGAATTTAGCAAGGAGTCGTATGGTTAGTAAAAGGTGCTGGGTTGAAGTTTACACTTTCAGACGTACCTTTATGCAATATTCTGTGTATCCTTGTAGAAGAATGCGTCCGACCTCTGTTCAGGTCTGGGGTCCGGGTCCACCAGTACGTCGTGGGTAGGCCTAATTTTGGGAGGCTGGCAATTTGACCTCTGTCCGAGATCACGTCTCGCAGCCGACTGAGAGCGATACTGCTTGGTTTCGAATCACGGGGGCTTCCAAAAAACCGCCTCGAGCATTGCCTGAAAGGTGGTAAACACAACGCCAGCAAATTGGGTGAAGGAAAATAGGTCTTATTGTAGAAGTCCCTAAAATCCATCTCGAAGCCTAGCTACTCTTGTGACCTGCCTCTCTTACCCTAAGCTTCCGCCAGACCGGAAATATCAGTCCTACGGCATACCCACTCTCCCAACAACAGTCGCTTCAGAAGGCATGGCTGCGACTTTTATAATTAAATATAAAACTAAAACTCTGCTGGGAAGGCGAGGCGTTCTATAGACGTAGCAATATATATATATATATATATATATATATATATATATATATATATATATATATATATACACAATATATATGTATATATATACATGTATGTGTATGTGTGTTGTCTGTCTCTGCGTGTATGTGCATGTTTATGCATGCTTGTATGAATATCACTTTAAAAAGTGGAAAGTAAAAAGTTCTAATACATTTTATATATGCTTTCTAAATTATCCGATAAATTTCTCATACCAAAACACATATCTGTATTCGTGTCTGGCTTATATATGTTTGTCCTTTAAATTTTGTTAACTGCGACTGATTGCTTTACAGTCTTTTATCAGACAAATCTCTTCCTGCTTCCCAGGGCATAATCCAGTAGAGATATTCTTCTGTATCTTGGCAATGTTTTGTCATCTTTCCTGTCGGAGTTAAGAACATTTCTGTCGTCATTCCTGGCGTCTGTCAAAGGCACTTGACGAGAACCGAACAAACCTTCTTTAATTCATTTTTCTGATGACTCTGCAACTTCTTTATTCTTGCAAAGTTTTCCTGTTTCACGTTTATCTCATTGCACGATGCTTGCTGTTTTGATGGCGTAAAGGCTGCTTACTTGGTCATTCCTAGCATTCCCCTATATTTTTATCTAGTTATCTGTCTATCTCTGCCAAATATATGAAATCTGTAAAGTTCAATTATTATACTATGTCACTTTATCACATAATAAATACATATTTTGAATGGCAGTTAAATGAGAAAAGTGATGTTTATGTACATCACAAGGCCTCGAAATAGGTATTACATTGTTTCAGTGGGAAGTCACGTTTGCACTCACTGATTCATATTGTAATTACTCATTTCATGAGAGATGACCTTCCTGTAGACTTCAGAATAGTGGTCCTGGTTCGAGGTCATTGGGAAACAGTCCTGAAGGAGAATGAAACATGATTGGCAAAGTATTATGCGTCTGCAATGCTTTGCAATAATTGGAGAGTTTTGCTAGGACACTTTTATTACACTTCATTCTATTCCTAATCGCTGTAATACCATGATTAATAATATGAATAACAGGGTCATTTCCTCTTTACTCAGATTAAAATATAATCGTTTTTTCAATTTATTTTCCTAATGGCACCCTCTGTCAAAATCACGAGCTGGTACTGGAAATCGAAGACAAACAAAGTTCCTCTCGGGGATTCCACTGACTTGTAAATCCATCTCATCCGGGTTCTTTTGTAATGGTAATCTTCCCTTTCGTTTCCAGCCCAGGAACTTGATGAACTGAGGCCCGAATTCCATCAGAGGAAAAACCGGTCCCTTTTTTGGTTTAACAGATTCCTAGGTCGTCCTCCTTGAATGCTCTCAAATCGAGACACTATTCGCCCACACATGTCCTCTAGAGAATCAGTACCGTCAGTGCACCTAACGAGGTGCACTGTAGGCTTTGCTATTTTCTAGAATATCGTCCTGCAAGTCCATACTATTACCACATAATAAGACGTCTGCATTCTGAAATCTTCAGTCATAACAGGTAGTCTGCATTGTGTAATATTTTATGTAAGGAAAAAAATAAAAATGTTAGACTAAAATTCATTAATAATTTCGAGCCGCCAGTCTGGTCGGATCAGGTCAAAAGGTCAAACTGGGCGCCTCGCGTCAAGGACTGCGAGAGAAGGATGACTGGAAAGCCCCGGATTTGAAACAAGGCAAAGGATTAGAAAGGACCAGATAGGAGTTATACGGCGGATCGTGAACAAGATCGAGGGCAAGAGGATAAATAAACAGGTCACCTGACTGAAGATGATGATAGCAGGAACTATTGTAACCTAAGAGAAATTCTATGGAAGAAAATTCATCTGTAAAAATGTATTTATACCAAAAAGAAAACAGACCTATGAAATTGTTTTGGATGTTGATGCCTAAAAAATTATATATAACATAACCAATATAAAACATATAAAACAAATACTTTACTTGCTAAGTCTTTTTCTCCTGATGTCAACTGGGACGTGAATTTCATGTAAGTTTTTATTTAAAAAAAAGATGTTGATAATTATAATCCCAAATTCAGGAATTCCACTCAGTTCATCGTCCAGGATTCTCTCTCTGAAAGAAACTGAGGAGACAAAAACGTAGATATAATGAAGTGGAAGAAGCAGCTCTCTCTCTCTCTCTCTCTCTCTCTCTCTCTCTATTTTTCATCTTGTTCTCTATCTCGCTGGAACGAATATAAATTCCTCCTGTCTTTTTTCTCTCATTTGCCCTTCATTGCTCTCGAAAACTGACGAAAAGACTATATAAGACGCAATATATAAATGATCCTGACAAACTTATAAAATCAAACATATCAATAACGCCGATAATTCCATTAACTTGATCATAAAAAATCTCCAATTTACGCATAAAGTTAAAGAAAGGCCAAGATATTGAAAATGATAATTTCATTATCTCTCATGGTGCTAAAGCAACTTGTCCCGTCTCGTTCAAAGAATGAAAATCGGCAGGTTTTCTTAATGAAGGAGGATGACGAAAGGCAATAAATAAAAAAGGATGAAAATACGAGAGAAATACTTAGAACGTTTAAGGAAGAAGTCTGAGAATGTGGATTCTAACATCATTTACCATTATCAGATTAATAATGATTCATATGTAAGTCTCTCTCTTTCTTTCCCTCAAACAACAACAACAACACTAACAACAACAACAACAATAATAATAATAATAATAATAATAATAATAATAATAATAATAATAATAATAATAATAATAATAATAATATTTGTGTACGCTGGAAACAGACCTTCTTTCAAACAAGTTTTATTAAAAATAATGGCAGAATTCACAGAATTGATTTTGTACAATATTCTTTCAATTCTCCTTAGATGATTTCCTTTTCTTGGCACGCTGGTATTATAAAGCAGCTGTCCAATGTTCATCGTGCTGTAGGTCGTCAACGGAAATTTCGGGCGGGCTGGTGTTATCAAAAGCAAAACTAGTTATCAGGGACAGGCTGGGGTCGTCAACAGGTATACAGGTGGGTTTCGTAGGTCGGGAACAGGCCGTAGTCGTCAGGGGTCTATCCGGTATTTCTTGTTATTTCTTCTTTTCTGGTTTTTAAGGCGTCTACATGTTTCGGCCACCTCGTTTGGCCATCTTCGGGACGGGATCGCTGAGTGCAATGGTCTGTGTCAGATGTATTCACGCTATTTATTGCATTCGGTTGGCTTGAAGAAACGGGTACCTCATTTTTCATTGGGCAATACCTGTGACGTCACGAGCGATGTCATCAGGGGGCCCGTTGCTGGTTGGCTGTCCTCTTCGTGGGCGGAGCCTCATCCTTATTGGTGATGGTGGAGGTCCCCTCGAAGGGCGTGCTACCAGGTCGTCCTCAGGGCGAGAGCTGAGCTGCGATCACCCTCAGGGTTACTAGGGACGTCCTCAGGATGAGAGCTAATGCTTCTATCATCCCTCAGGATCCCTCTGGTGCGATGGTCGTTGTGGGGCGGTGTCTGACTGCTCTCCTGACGGCGGTGGGGAGGAGGAAGGTCTCCTGTGTGATGTTCAAACTGGGCTTCTCCCTCCCGATGTGCAGCGCTTCTAAGATTCGCAAACGACGTAGATCGGGTGCCTGGTCGATAACCTCGAAGTTACCGACGATGTCGCTGCGTCGGATTCTTTTATTATGGGCAGTCCTTGCATGATTAAATACCGCTCCTTCCTGCGCGTGACAGGAGATTCCTCTTGGAGAGGCGCATTGACGTCATCCCGATGTAAGTTCGAGGCATCCTCGGATTGGGCACGTGTATCTGTAAATGACGTTCGTCCTCTTCAAGGGATCCTGCAACGGTGCGGGGTTACATAATAAGACTGCATGTTTTTTTACTTGTATAAAATATGATCAAGTTGATCTGCTTGTTGTTGTCGGTTGGGGAAACGTGATTCCTGATTATTTCCCGTAGGGCTCGCTCGTCTTCTTTATACCGCCGATGGAAGGTGCCCTTGTAGAAAAATTAATTTTCTGCTGGGGGTCTGGGCGGGATCCTGTAGGTACCATTCTTCCATGCTCTTCCTGAAGACGTTCTGGATGCTTCGGTTGGTGTGTCCGTTGTTTACTAGGACCTGGGCTGCACGTTCCATCTCCTTATGGGTCTGCCCATGTTGAACAATGGGAAAGAGCTCTCCTGACGTAGGCGCTGATGGTGGTGTCCTTATTAGCGTTCAGGGCATTCACTCTCGCCGTCAGACACATTCCCAGGTTCGTGGGCTTCGTGTAAACCCGTGTAGCGACGCACCCCCCCTTCTGTTCAACCAGGACGTCCAGGAAGGGAAGACGGCCATCACGGCTATATTCGATGGTAAATCGTAACGGCTGTTGGTTGTGGAAGGCTTGACGTATTTCCTCGATCTCCTCCCTCGTTCCTGCTTGGATGAAAGTGTCATCTATATATCTTACGTATATAGATGGCTTCCTAATGCACCTAAAGACACGCTCCTCCACCATGCCCATGTAAAAGTTCGCAAACAGGACCCCGAGGGGGGATCCCATCGCTACACCATCGATTTGTAAGTACATATGGGCATGGTGGAGGAGCGTGTCTTTAGGTGCATTAGGAAGCCATCAATATACGTAAGATATATAGATGACACTTTCATCCAAGCAGCTCAAGAATGCATGGGAAGAAGGACTGATAAACGTAGACGAAGACCCAGAAATATACAGAGACAGGAGAATGATAAGCAGAACAGAGGACTGGCACAACAAACCACGGACAATACATGAGACAGACTAAAGAACTAGCCAGCGATGACACATGGCAATGCGTCAAGAAGGAAACTGACGGAATGATAACAGCGGCACAAGATCAGGCCTTCAGAAACAGATATGTTCAAAGAACAATAAATGGAAATAACATCTCTCCCATATGTAGGAAGTGCAATATGAAAAATGAAATCATAAACCACATAGCAAGCGAATGTCCGGTACTTGCACAGAACCAGTACAAAAAGAGGCATGATTCAGTGGCAAAAGCCCTCCACTGGAGCCTGTGCAGGAAACATCGGCTACCTTGCAGTAATTAGTGGTACGAGCACCAACATGAAGGAGTGATGGAAAACGATCAGGTAAACATCCTTTGGGACTATGGTATCAGAACAGATAGGGTGATACGTGCAAATAGACCAGACGTGACGTTGATTGACAAAATCAAGAAGAAAGTATCACTCATTGATGTCGCAATACCATGGAACCAGAGTTGAAGAGAAAGAGAGGGAAAAATGGATAAGTATCAAAACCTGAAAATGGAAATAAGAAGGATATGGGATATGCCAGCGGAAATTGTACCCATAATCACAGGAACACTAGGCACGATCCCAAGATCCCTGAAAAGGAATCTAGAAAAACTAGAGGCTGAAGAAGCTCCAGGACTCATGCAGAAGAGTGTGATCCTAGAAACGGCGTACATAGTAAGAAAAGTGATGGACTCCTAAGGAGGCAGGATGCAACCCGGAACCCCACACTATAAATACCACCCAGTCGAATTGGTGGACTGTGATAGACAAAATAATAATAATAATAATAATAATAATAATAATAATAATAATAATAATAATAATAATAATAATAATAATAATAATAATAATAATAATACCCTAATCCAGACTGTAAGGATTGTATCTGGGGACATCAGGATGGAGTTTGGAATAGAAAAATGCGCCTTAGTCAACATACAAAAAGGCAAAGTAACGAGAACTGAAGGGATAAAGCTACCAGATGAGAGCAACATCAAACACATAGATGAGACAGGATACAAATACCTGGGAATAATGGAAGGAGGAGATATAAAACACCAAGAGATGAAGCACACGATCAGGAAAGAATATATGCAGAGACTCAAGGCGATACTCAAGTCAAAACTCAACGCCGGAAATATGATAAAAGCCATAAACACATGGGCAGTGCCAGTAATCAGATACAGCGCAGGAATAGTAGAATGGACGAAGGCAGAACTCCGCAGCATAGATCAGAAAACCAGGAAACAAATGACAATACACAAAGCACTACACCCAAGAGCAAATACGGACAGACTATACATAACACGAAAGGAAGGAGGGAGAGGACTACTAAGTATAGAGGACTGCGTCAACATCGAAAACAGAGCACTGGGGCAATATCTGAAAACCAGTGAAGACGAGTGGCTAAAGTGTGCATGGGAAGAAGGACTAATAAAAGTAGACGAAGACCCAGAAATATACAGAGACAGGAGAAAGACAAACAGAACAGAGGACTGGCACAACAAACCAATGCACGGACAATACATGAGACAGACTAAAGAACTAGCCAGCGATGACAATTGGCAATGGCTACAGAGGGGAGAGCTAAAGAAGGAAACTGAAGGAATGATAACAGCGGCACAAGATCAGGCCCTAAGAACCAGATATGTTCAAAGAACGATAGACGGAAATAACATCTCTCATATGTAGGAAGTGCAATACGAAAAATGAAACCATAAACCACATAGCAAGCGAATGCCCGGCAGTTGCACAGAACCAGTACAAAAGGAGGCATGATTCAGTGGCAAAACCCCTCCACTGGAGCCTGTGCAAGAAACATCTGCTACCTTGCAGTAATAAGTGGTACGAGCACCAACCTGAAGGAGTGATAGAAAACGATCAGGCAAAGATCCTCTGGGACTATGGTATCAGAACGGATAGGGTGATACGTGCAAACAGACCAGACGTGACATTGATTGAGAAAGTCAAGAAGAAAGTATCACTCATTGATGTCGCAATACCATGGGACACCAGAGTTGAAGAGAAAGAGAGGGAAAAAATGGATAAGTATCAAGATCTGAAAATAGAAATAAGAAGGATATGGGATATGCCAGTTGGAAATCGTACCCATAATCATAGGAGCACTAGGCACGATCCCAAGATCCCTGAAAAAGAATCTAGAAAATAACTAGAGGCTGAAGTAGCTCCAGGACTCATGCAGAAGAGTGTGATCCTAGAAACGGCACACATAGTAAGAAAAGTGATGGACTCCTAAGGAGGCAGGATGCAACCCGGAACCCCACACTATAAATACCACCAGTCGAATTGTAGGACTGTGAAAGAGCAAAAAAAAAAAAAAAAAAAAAAAAAAATAATAATAATAATAATTATACCAGAATATACAGAATTATTATACAGAATTTATAGTCTCCAGTTGTCTGTTACATAATTTAAAAAAAATATTTTTCACAAAGATTGCTAATTGTATTTCTGCTCTTACTCCGAGTCAGCTATTAACTTGTAAATTAAAAAATAATTTTGATGTTCCATTGAAAGATATTGTGCTTGTATCAAGCATTTTCATCAATTTCTCAGAATCATCATTTCAAAATGAATATATTCTGATGCAAAGACACTAAAAAATTAAATTAAATTTCGTATATCATATTTTAAGATTAACTTAGATAGCTTTTTGGTTATAAATAGTATTCCAGATTCCTTGCATGAGAATAGACCTTTAAACAATAAGTGGTAACTTCTCCGAAGAGAAATGTCTAATAATAGGCACCAAAAGATCATTTCTTTATTTGCAATGTCTTTGGAAGTATTTTCTATAGGTTTTAAGACTTTTGATAAAGCAGTATAACCGAAGGCGAAAACGTTTATGAAATGGATGCCTGCTGGAGATAAAATTCTAGGGGTTTATGGCAACTTTTATTGACTTGCTTCTCTGGCCAGAGAAGCAAGTCATAAGAAAGAACTGAGAGATCTGTATTAAATAATTCTGTAAATTCTGCCATTATATTCAATAAAGATGCTTGAAAGATGGTCTGTTTCCAGCATACAATAATAATAATAATAATAATAATAATAATAATAATAATAATAATAATAATAATAAGAACACTAGGCGATCCCAAGACCCAAGACCCCTGAAAAGGAATCTAGAAAAACTAGATGCTGAAGTAGCTCCAGGACTCATGCAGAAGAGTGTGATCCTAGAAACGGCGAAGATAGTAAGAAAAGTGATGGACTCCTAAGAGGCAGGATTAATCTAATCATTATTAACACTTATTTCCTTATGAGAAAAACTAAATGACTTTATCTTTTACACCAAGAAAAAATAAAAAAATAAAAAATCTGCAACTCTCCAGACATTTCTGACGTTTTTGGGAAAGTGTCAAACAGCAACGCATAAACCTGGTCCTTCCTACAGAGTAACCTCTGTGGCGGGAAATTTGCTCTTCTATGATTCGTCTTCGACAATGACATCATTAAGAACGCTTGCTGCCTGGGTCATGAAAAAGTTACCATAAAACCCCTGGAATCTTAACTCTATACTGTCATCCATTTAAACATATTCGCCTTCGTGTGTAATGCCTGTCAAAAATTTTTAAAATCTATAGAAATACTTCCAAATCCATTGTAAATAAAGAAATGTTCTTTTGGTGCCTATTATTCGGTCGGCATTTCTCACCACAGAATTACCAGTTTTTGTTTTAATGGTGTATTCTCGTGCAAGGAATCTGGAATACTAGTAATGACCAAAAAACTGTTAAGTTAGTCATAAAATATAATATATGAAATCTTCATTTTATTTTTCAATGTCTTGTATCAGAATATATTCCTTATGAAGTAATGATTCTGAGTAAATTGATGAAATGTTTGATGCAAGTACAATGTTTTAGCAAGAACAAGCGTTCACTGAAGTGTCTAAAATGGATTAAGGAAGCGTCTGAACAAATAACCGAAAAAGACTAACTGGTTACCTTCAAGGCTGAGAAATAACTAAAAATATGGCATACCAAGATCTACTATGGGTTTCAGAGACAGTGCAAGCACGTTTTTTGACAATAACTCTGTAACGAACACTCGTATCAGAACGAGATTTTGCTATAGTGTATTACACCCAGTGCCGTAATTTATAAGGGTATCGTGAATCACTAATTGTAAAAAATAATGACACTTGTCCCTGTACCAAGAAGCAAAAACTCCATTAGCCAGAATTGGATACGAATACAACAGTAAATAGCTCCGCCTACCCTCTCCCCACCTCCACCGCCACCCCCGTCCTTCTTCCTTCTCACCTTCTCTTCTCTCTCTCTCTCTCTCTGAAAGTTGTTTCAATTTAAACTTATTTTGTATGATATTTTCTATCTATCTATCTATCTATCTATCTATCTATCTATCTATCTATCTATCTATCTAACGAAAGGCCTAGATAAGGTAAGATTCACCCCCACCGGTGTGAAATCATATATAATATGTTACCTCACAAACCTTCCCGGTAACAAACCAACTCATCTCTCTCTCTCTCTCTCTCTCTCTCTCTCTCTCTCTCTCTCTCTCTCTCTCTCTCTCTCTCTGTGGGTGTGTGTGTGTGTGTGTAAATGGTTATTAGAGTGAGATATGTCTGAATGTATGGTAGAGCAATACAACGATAGACATTATGGTTTATAGTAAAGCGACTGTTATACTTGTGGTTTGTTACCTTCTTCGTAATCCTCAAACGGACTCGGGTATCAGCAATATAGTACTTGTATTATGAAGGTGAAGAAGAGATTGCCACCATGGAACTTAACTGTCGGCACGGTTTCAGAAATTCGTTTGTCACGCAACTTTTCAACTTTTTTTAGCCATGAAAAAGCCGCCAATTGCCTTCAAATTGGTTTAAATAGGTAACTGGTTATAGTTACTCTGTGTTACAAATAAAAATTAAGCCCTTCTACCGGACATCCATTAGAGTTAATCCCTTGATTATACCAATGAACGTATAACAGTCGCTTTACCATAAATCATAGTGCCTATCGTTTTACTGCTCCACCATACATTCAGATATCTCTCATTCTAATAACCATTTACAGTAGGTACCACTACCACAGAGAGAGAGAGAGAGAGAGAGAGAGAGAGAGAGAGAGAGAGAGAGAGAGAGAGAGAGATGAGCGGATCAGTGCATTAAATACATCAGTCAACAGACAGGTAACAACCGAGTGGAGGTGGGGGGAGAGGGTAGGCGGAGCTTTTTACTGTTGTGTTCGTATCCAATTCTGGCTAATGAAGTTTTTGCCTCTTAGTACAGGAAAAAGTGTCTTTATTCTTTACAATTAGCGATTCACGATACCCTTATAAATTACGGCACTGGGTGTAATACACTAAAGCAAAATCTCGTTCTGATACGTTACAGAGTTATTGCCAAAAAACATATTTGCACTGTCTCTGAAACCCAGAGTAGTTCATATTTAATACCTGACTCGGAGCAAGAGCAGAAATTCATTTAGCAATCTTAGTGGAAATTAAGAAAAAAACCATTTTTATGTAACTGACTACTGGTGACTACAGCAATATGTCCCCAGCTACGAGAAGGTAGGACGCTTTGGTGGAACCCAATTCATTCCTCAACTCTGAGTTGATGGCGTCCCATAGTAAACAAACGTTTTTCTGGAATTGACGAATGTTACACAAGCTTTGAGCCCCTATCTGTTCTGTCTGCTGAACGCCATTTCTCCATATTCGACCTAATCTTCTTGAAAATAGCCGTCGAGTTGGCTGTAACAGAGACGTCGAAGAAAACTTTGGAGAGAGAAATCTATGACTTAAGCACGATTTGGAAATTCCTATGTGGATGCCTTGATGTGTAAAGCTCTAAGGAAGGTTCACTCCATATTTAACTTACTTCTCTTATGCAGATTGAAGTACCAGAATTTCCAGCTTCTCCACAATTTCTCTAGACATAATTAAAGCATTAGCCAGTGTTTGTCTAGAATTAGCGCGTAAAATTATATAATTGATGCATTCATTTAATTTAACAGAATATATTTCATTGAAGGAGGCCATGACTCTTTGCCACATTACTTATGATGGGAAAATATTTTCTCCATTTTTATTCTATATTCGGTAATCAAATCGTTATTCAAAAGGTATTTCTAATGAAAATAATATTCATTAATCATTTATTTTATACGAAGAAAAAACAAAGGTAGGGAATACAGAAATTTTTGACGGCTTTGGGAAAGTAACAAACAGCAAAGCATAAACTGGTTGTTCCCACACATTAGCCTCTGTTTTGGAGGGAAAATTTGTCCCATGGTAACGTCATCAACTACGTCATTAATTATAATTACCATGTCGATAATATTCTGAGGAGCCATCTTTAAACATATTTCGTCTTTTTAAAATTTCTATTGTCAAAAAGTCTTAAATTCATTTTAAAATATTGCAAATGAACTTGAAATAAAAAAAGTCTTTGGTTGCTAATTATTGGATATTTTCATCCACCGAAGAGTTGCCAGTTTTGATTTTCAGTGGTGCAATGGGCGTGGTCATAACCAAGGATTCTGAAGTAACGATAAGAAAGAAACTACTTAAATTTATCAAAATATTTAAGTCATAAAATCTCCTTTTCTTTTTTGATATCTTTATATCAGAATACATTTCTTTTATGGTAACTATTCTGAGAAACTGCTAAATTTCGATGGAAAACCATAATATTTGTGAGAACTATTATTCACAGAATTGGCTGCAATGGATAAATGAGGAATACGACGAATACAATATATAGAGATCAAGTTTATATTTAATAGACTTCAGGTGATTTTATACACTTCTAATAGCTAACTCGATGTAAGAGCAGGCGCCCCAAAATTGAAGCCTATCTAAATTTTCTAAGTAGCTTTCCTTTACAAAAGTGACACCTGGCAACTAAATCAATACTTCCCCGGTGAGAAGGGAGGGCCTCTCATTCATAGCTATGACTGATGACGTCATGCAGTAAACAAAAATATTTCATAGTCATACAAGGACAGTTGTTCATAGAACAGTTATCGTTACTCTGTTTTTTTTTATACTTGTAATCCTCTCTATCTATACACAATGTTAAAAAACGTTGAATATTTTTTTGATGACAACAAGCAGTAACATATCATAACCTTTGGGAACTCGTTACGTTCCCTCTTTTTAGGATACTACTTTGTGCAGTCTATTGGTCAGCTGTCGATGACGTCATTAATTATGACAGCCACATGTCACTAGCATTCTAACTATGAACAGCAATTTTTTTAAGCACATCTAGTCTGGGTGTTTATGTCCATTGTTACACAGTCTAAATTCTATAAAAACTATTCTCAAACAGACTGAAAATAAAGAGATATTTTTTAGGTGCTAATTACTCGACGTTTTAGATCGTCGCAGAGTTGCCAGTTTGTGTTCTAAAGGCGCTTTCTTACCCAAGAAGTCTAGCGTAATAAGCACAATGCAACTTGAATTTTACTAATCACAGTGACAACCATAAATTGTTAGTGCTTTCCACCAGATTATGTACCATTCACAAAAATTATTGTGAGATATTAATAGCAATTAACGATACAAAGCCATTATTTTTGTAAGAATTAAAGTTTTCCATATGGCTACACTTGAGTAATGTGTCGTCTGCATTAGGAATGTAAAAGACTAATTGATTACCTTATTGATTTAGAAAAACAGAGAATACTACGTTTGGAGGTCACGCCAATATATATAATTACACCTTCGGTGATGCAATGCCTTTAATAGCTAACACGATGCAAGAGTAGACTCTCTCAAGTTAATGTTACGTCGAAGTTTAAATAAAACGTTTCACAAGCGCCACCTGTTGTGGGAAGCTTCTCGGCTACATTCTCAAAAAAGGTTGATGACGTCACTTGTTTATTCAGAAAGGTAATTTTTTTCCCCCGAATGATAGTTTGGTAAAAGAGGTTTATTCTAAAATAAAAAAAAGTTTTGTATAAACTTCACTAATGGGAAAAAACCTCTATTATGTACGAAATGTAACAGTTTTTTTAATGAAAGCTAATTCACGAGTTACTCAATGTGAAGGAAACTTACATTTTTATGAAAAAGCGAAGAGTCACAGAAGTGAGTAAAACGTGCATAATTCATACTAATTAACAGAGATTGGTAATTTAATAATTGCTGTACAGAAGTAAATTATATATTCACCATTAATCATATTGTGCTGCTTTTCTGCGGCCAACACTCATTTTTCCCAGTTTGGTGCCATAAGTGCGCCTCACGTAGTGCACTGTAGGCATTACTAAAGCAGGCCTTTTACTCTACCTCCATTCCCATCTTTCTTTCCTTAGTCTTGCTGCCCAACTTCTCTAACTATTACATCTCGGTGCAACAGGGTTTCCAAGTTCCACCTTCAGGTCATTGTACTTCATCCCATGAATTCTCCAATTCTCTGAATCGCTTTACCTTGCTGTCCAGTGTTACGGCCTCTGTTAGAGGTCCGCTTCAGGTTCGAAATGAAATAAATAAAAAAATATTTCAACACCAACAGTTGAAACTGGGGATACGAATATAGAAAGAAACACTAACACAATAAAGGTTTATTTACAAGCTTACTAACATAGGTAAATGCAGAATGGTATCTCCTATTTATATAAAAAGATAGAATCTTACACTCCATGTACTGGGGGAACAGTGAGGCAATTCAAATACTTGCTAATCAATTTGGCAATTCGAAGCGATGGCTTCTCAAAAGGAAAACGGTGATTGCAGACGTCCTCTTGACTCCGTATTGCAGAAACTAGTCTACTTGTAAGGCAGGAACTCCCCAAAACCTCTAACAGGACCTTTTCTTCTCTGAAGTCTGCTCGATGTCGAGATAACACGGTAGTCCACTCCTGAAGACGACTAGACCAGTATCCAACCAACTCTAGAGCAACTTTTTTTCTGATCCTTCGTCGGTCCTTTCTCTCTTATCTCTCACGGATAATCTCTGCTGCTGCTGATCTCTTACTGATAATCTGATCTGTGGCTCTTACTGAGGATATCTCTCTGTGACTAACTGGAGTCTCTCTTTTTCGATCTCTGCTGCTGCTGCTACGACCGTCGTATTTATACGGCACTCTGGGGGCAGAGCCTACGGCGAGCGTCACAGACTCGCGAGATTTCCAGAACATCCTAGATGAATCTAGAGGAGGTATTGCATCAGAAATCGCGGCGTTTCTCCCGACACATTGGCGCGTGTTGCGCTCGACAACACGCCCGACGATTCCAGAACAGCCACGAGAACAGGTGCCTCCAACACGGGCGCGAAAGCCTCCTTACTGCCGAACTTCTCGAAAATGCGTTTTCCTTTCCTTTAACTTCCTTTGCTATGAAGCAATTACCATCACATCCAGCCACTCCAACTCCACTTTTTTCACTGTCCCATGAATGGGTGAAAGTGCTCCAATACTGGACATGACGGCCTAAATGTCATAAAATCAAATTAATGTTCATTTCAGTCTCGATGTCGACGCTAACGTCACAAGCGTTGAAGTGATCTACCTCAAAGTATGACATATCACCTTCACTACGTACAGAGCTAACGTATAAGTTATGTAAAATGCGTAAACACAGGAATTTTGTTTGGGGTGGGTCACCAGAGGCGGCTGCAACAAATCAGGTTTTTCAATCACTTTTTTTTTTATAAAATGGTTTTTTCAGGCTTTTTTCGGGGGCCAGGAAGACTGTCCTGATATACAGCCTTCGAGAGAATTTTGTTTAGTATTTATACAAACAGGATACATTTCTAAAAAAAATGGATTATCATATCCAAATATCCTTCTTCGTTTAAGCAAATTTATATAAAACGTCTCACTCATTAGGGCAGCCTTAATCCAAATGGGCTACTATGATTACAATTGTCAGCTTTGCTGTTGGAGAGAGAGAGAGAGAGAGAGGAGAGAGGGAGAGATTGAGAGAGAGGACGAGAGAGAGAGAGAGAGAGAGAGAGAGAGAGAGAGAGAGAGACCTTTTATACTAGCTCACAATAATGTTAATTGTATTACTCCCTAAAAGAACCTTATTCCACGTCCGACTATTATAATCATAACTGCCGTGTTGTTGTTCTTGTTGAGAGAGAGAGAGAGAGAGAGAGAGAGAGAGAGAGAGAGAAAGTGATGATTGTTTTACCCTTTACAACAACCCTGATTCACACAGACTAGCGTAATTAAAATTGCACTGTTAAGAGAGAGAGAGAGAGAGAGAGAGAGAGAGAGAGAGAGAGAGAGAGAGAGAGAGACTCTGTCACTCTTTATGACAGATCCTAGCATAGAAGATCCAACCCTCTTTATAAATTTACATGTTGACGCAAATTTCTCTTGACTTTAAATCCGTGTGCGCTGTCACAATTGCAGCTGAAAGAGAGAGAGAGAGAGAGAGAGAGAGAGAGAGAGAGAGAGAGAGAGAGAGCGGGGAGGGGAATTCCCCAACCTTTCGTAAAAAGATCCTCGCACTACTTACGCGTTGGTCAATTCCCTCAAATGGAAGACCCCATTCATTAGAACCTAACAGGAAGTAATCATGAATATCACTCACCCAACACCTCGTATTTCAATCAGTGCCGAAGGCGACAGATTAATCCCTTCAATATATTTTTCTGTCCAAAACCGCAACCCCCTACATCCCCTCACCCCCCGGTCAGGTTCCTGGGTCTCACGCGAAGAGGTGTTCCAGAAACGAGCTTTTGAGATCGAAGATTTCCGGGAAGGGTTGATCTTTATAAAAGATTCGTGTCTACATACTCGTGTTGTGGTAATATCTACATTTATATATATATATATATATATATATATATATATATTATTATATATATCATTATATATATATATTTTGTGTGTGTGTGTGTATTATATATATGTATATATATATATATATATATATATATATATATATATATATATATATATATATATATATATATATATATATATATATTATATATATATATATATATTCACAAATATTAGGCAACAAATATCTCTGAAGAGTGTTTTAATTACTTGTGTCTAAATATATTCATAAATATTACGCCACAAATATCATTTAATGTATCTCCAGAAAACTCTGCTATTTACTAATTAATTGTGTCTATATTTTCACAAATATTATTACAGATATTCCACTTAATATAGAATTCACCCTTCCCTTGGGAATAACCTAAACCAAAAGGAGAATTAATATGAATGATTAGATTATCACTTCTGCCACAGCTAGGATTTTAACCTTTGCTTTCGATTATGGGAAGTGATAGACAGCCGCCTTATCCATTCTGTTATTGAAAGAGATATATGTTATTTCAACTCTGATTTGTACCTGACGAATTCCCGTTCTGAGCTTAGAATCGAACTCAACCTATCTTTACCATGTTAGCTAATTGGCTGGTTAGCAAACCTTGGCTATTTATGAACTTCTGTCATCTATATACATAAAACTGCTTAATTTTCACAAATAATATATATACATAATATTGCAATTTGGAAATTGAGTTAAACTCAAAATTGATACCACTTTGTTTTTTCTGGCACAGAATGTTCATTACGCAACCATCAGCAACCTATTCATTTATCAAGTGATATCATCCCATTAGTGCACAGTTATTACGTAGACATTCAAATCAACACTTTTACTTCAGCTCCACCTACGTACCACATATGCTCCCATTATAGTTATAACTTAGCCAGATAATGGTTCCAGAATTCCCACGCTTTTGCAAAAACACCCGGGGATCAGGGAATGAGGTCAATTGCTTCCTGCTGTGCAGTTTCCAAGAAATTTGTTGCGTTCATACATTTCCGCTTTACCGATTGTGGGACCCAGTTTTCCCTGGTTATTGGATAGTGCGATCCGAGGGAGTTCTGTTCATAAACTGTTGGAAAATGCTTGTATTAACTAATTTCCTTATTCTGCACAGTTTCAGGGGCACTTTCTTTTATAAAGATTGAGATCTGTGATTGGCATCTTCCAACTTCGACATTTTTGTCTTCTTTATCAGTGCCCCTTTCTATACAATTGCAGAGGTACGTTTCTAAAACGCACCGAAATAAAGATTTCAACGAATCATGCATCTGGAATGAAGTTTTAGGTGCCACAACGTAATCAGTGGTTTGTTCAATTAACATAAAACTAGTTTTTAAAGGTCGCTTTTCAATTTTCCCCACGAAGTTTTCAAGGAAATCGGCAGAGATTTGTATTAGGGCTGGTCCGTACTGAAACAAAACATATGATAAACATATGTCAGTAACTTGCCGCATGTATATTACAAAGAGGTAGAAAACAAGTTTGAAGAAATTGAACGTTTTTGTTTATATTCACTGATACCAGTACTTGCAGATAGCAGAATAAAGAATCTTCATAAACGTCAAACTTTTACAAATCAGCTATCAAGTCCTGTGATTGTTGGAGAGAGAAAGAGAGAGTAAGAGAAAGGAACGAGAGGGAGAGGTAAAGAGAGAGAGAGAGAGGGAGAGAAAGAGATTATTATATATTATTATATATAATTATATATATTGTATATATATTATATATATATATATGTATATATATATATATATTAAATAAATATATACTATATATATATATATATATATGTATAATATATATATATATATAAATATATATATATATATATATATATATATATAAATATATACTATATGCTCTGGGTTACACGGACCAATCTAGCTAGGACCCGCCCGTAGAGTGGGTAACCAGCTAGTAATGAATAAAAAGCCACAGCAATGTATGTGAGAGACTATTTTTTCAAAACACAAAAAAGGTTAAAGAAAAATGGAAGCTTTCGACCGCGTGCACAACGTTCCTCTTCAGACAACTGAATAAAAATACCTTTTTTTCTTAAATCGCCAAATTGTAGTTTTGTTTTGTTTTGTGATTGCCCAGGAAACAATCGAACATATATAACGGTCACATAATGGCTATTTCCCCGTATCTGTGAGTGTTTCAAACGTTATGAACTTCTTAACGGTTGTCTCTCAATCGTACGGTACTCATTACGTATTCCCAATTCTTATATCAGATCTTCGGAAAATAATACCATTAATGTCATTACTGCAAAGTCAAACATTTACAAGATGTTCGGATACTGAACCCTTCATTATGAGGAGCCCTTAAATTCTGTAGTAAAAAAGTCTGTCTCCTTTAAATTGGTAACCTGACCTGGCCTTTGTCAGTCGAGCGAGGAAGACCATAAAACCAGGAGAATTCTGCATAAAAAACCATACTTTTTGGAAGCTTAGATTTAAGGTCATTGCTCCCTGTAGGCTTCTTCCATATGAATTACGGTTTATCTTCTCAATAATAATAACAATGATGATAATAATAATATTTTGGAAGAAGACTCTCTTTTAAACAAATTCTGTTGAATAAAATGGCAGAATTCAGCGAATTAATCATATATATTATCTTTTCTATTTTTCTAATCACACGCTTTTCTGGCTCGGCGATACTTCGCAATAATTGGCCAATATTCATATTGGGGATAATGCTGAAAGTGATATTTTATTTAGAACAGGCTTTATTAATCAAAGACTGGTATTATCAGTATATTGGTATTATCAGAAATACTGGTATATGGGAAGGCGTTCCTCTGGTCCAGATCAAGCAGGGGTCGTCGTCGGTGTTGGAATCATTCCATAAGAGAGGTCAATGTCAGGTCGGGGTCGTCTCTGGTATTCAGCTGGTATTAATGCTGGTGTAGCTCTGGCTTATCGCGACGTTTCAACCTTCTCGTAGGTCATCTTCATGGCTGGTCAGCAGTAGAAGTGAAGAGATGGTGTCTGCATGCTGGTATTTATAGCGGCTCGAATCCTAGAGCTGATTTCTCATTGGTCGAGCCGGTCTGGGGCGAAGTCTGGGATCTCTAGTCGATGGTCGCAGGGATTCAGCTTGCGAGCGCTCGAGTAGTGTATCCGGGAATGAATGTCTGGAGTCCTACCTGCGGCAGGAGTCTTATCATCCCGCTGGTGCTCCTGGATATTTAGCATTGTTGGGTGGTCGTTCGCTGCTGATCTTCGGGCGGCGGAAGGGAGGAAAAACGTCCAAGTTAGGTTTTTTCCTTTCCTATATGGAGGGCTTCCAGGGTTCGCAAAGTAGAATGGGACCATATAAATAAAAAGATAAAGTAAGTCTCAATGTTAGGAATACCTTATAATGCGTAAATGTTTTTTCAGATAGGAGAAAATAGCCAGCTTAACTGCACTAATATTCCATCTTGTTTCTAAAACACACCGAAATCAAGATTTCGACCAATCATGCATCAGGATTGAAGTTTTAGGCGCCACAACGTAAGCAGTGGTTTGTTTCATTTACATAAAACTGGTTTTATGTTAAAAGTTGCTTTTTAATTTTCCCCACGATGCTTTAAAGTGAATCGGCAGAGGTCAGTAACTTATCTCAAACAGGTAGAAAACAAGTTAACGACTGTAAGCAGAGAAGAAAGCTTTGGTAAATGCTGGATTACCATATGAACCATTGCTTAGAGCTACCAATAAGTCGTTAAATTGTATTCAGCCTATTTGCGCTATGTATGGGATAATTTGCTGACATGTTTATAACATGTTTTACTTTCTTGTGAACACACCCTTAGTATTACCGCCATATAATACAACATTGATTAGACCTACCAATAAGTTGTGGACTTATATTCAACCTGTTTTCGATATGTATGAGATAACATGCTTCGAAAAACTTCTGTTCTTGCTGTGTTGTTCTTGCTGTGCGAGGAAGATTACTTACCGTTTCATTGCCCTTTTTTGTCATGCAATAATCATTTGCGGCCTACCTGCTGGCTACATGGGCCACCTGTTACCTCCATGAAAGTTACTGTGGTCGTTTGTTTGTCTCCGCTTATTAGAAATTCCGGTACCATAACGAGGTTTTCCTCCTGAATATATTCAAGTTCACGTATTCTAGAGTTCTATACAGATAAATGAATTTAGATACCGCATTTCCCAAGTGGGGGGAATATTTTGATCAAAAATGATTTATGAATAATTTTCAGTTTCCTGGGGTTTTTTTTTCTCAGTCATTTCCATGTTGGCACTAAAAAATCATTGATACTTGTGACTTGGGGGTTCGTTGTTTCAATGTTTTGCTTTTTGGGAAATAATGAATACCTTTGTAATAATGTTAATAGGTGAAGGTTTCCTTTGGTAATAATAAATGTTTTCTTTTGGTAATAATGAATGTTTTCTTTTGATAATAATGAATGTTTTCAGGCATTAATAAATGTTTTATTTTGGTAATAATGTATGTTTTCTTTTGATAATAATGAATGTTTTCTTTTGATAATAATGAATGTTTTCAGGCATTAATAAATGTTTTATTTTGGTAATAATAAATGTTTTCTTTTGATAATAATGGATGTTTTCTTTTGATAATAATGAATGTTTTCAGGCATTAATAAATGTTTTATTTTGGTAATAATGAATGTTTTCAAGCAATAATAAATGTTTTATTTTGGTAATAATGAATGTTTTCAGGCAATAACAAATGTTTTTTCTTTTTGGGTAAAATAATTTTTTTGGAATGTTTTTTTCCCAGTTTTTCCCCAGGCAATAATAAATGCTTTATTTTAGTAATAATGAATATTTTCTTATGGTAATAATGAATGTTTTCTTATGGTAATAATGAATATTTTCTTATGGTAATAATGAATGTTTTGTTGTGATAATAATGAATGTTTTAATTTGGCAATTATGAATTTTTCAGGTATTAATAAATAATGAATATATTCAGGTAATAATGAATTTTCTAGGAAGCGTTGTTTTCTTATAGAACTGACACGTCATGGAACCAGAGAAAAAGGAAGCTATTGAATTCCATTCAGACTTTTGAAATGATTATTGAATTATCTTCATTTAAAAAAATGAAAGTTCATTCCTTTGTTTCGTAAATTCATTCCAGACTCTTAGGGAAACAATATGTCAATGGACTCATATATACGCTAGACAATTGAAAATTTTAATATTCGAGTAATTCCTAAATAACACGAAATAAAGTTCTATAGACTAGATGCATCTCTGAGGAAAATAAAAATATACTTTTTATGATTAATTACTGAAATTCAGTAAACAACAGCTAACTAATAGCACGCGTTTGAACATATCTGTACGTGTTTTTTTTTGACAGTTGATAAAAACTATATAACACTGATTGCTATCAACAGTGAAAAATTTAGAAAATAGATATAAAACTGACATGCATTTCTAGGTTCTCTGGATACATTCCGGCTTATATAAAAACACATTCCATTATTAAAAAATGTCGCACACCAGTAAATGGTGATCCAGCCCACAACTACAACCTACACATAATCAAAAGATATTTATTTCATACAATCATTTTTTTACTATTATTTTTATTCTTTGTGGTCTCGTACGACACTCCGCTGGCGAACCCAATATTCCCTTTTTCGTGCACACTTCCTTTCATCTTTTCATTGTGATCTTAATTATGAACCCTTGTGAAAAACAGCGACGACAGGTGTCCGCCGTCAGATTAACTTCCATGTTGACGCCGAGCGTGGATTATTTCGATCATGACACAGGCGAATTTTTAGCGAAGGAACGAGACATATTTCAAAATCCTTCTTCTCGCAGGAAAGATCTAAAGGTTTTTCAACCTGCGGCCATTTCCTGCCATGAATTTGTACCTTGTGGACTCAGTGATTGCAGAAAAAGTGATTACGGTCATAGTGACAATATTGCAGAGGAAGATCAGAATCTTAATTGCGCAAGAAGAACTCTCTGACCAGTTCTAATCATTACAATTGAAGCCATAATTATAAATTACCAGCGAATCTGGTGGCCTCATTCCATGCCCATCTGTTCTCGCTGAAAAAGCGAATGTCATTGTCGTAATCTTGCAGAGTTTGGTCGTCATTTTTGTTTGTTCGAGAAAAACAGTTCTTCCCATTATCCAGTACAATGGAGGCATAATTTGCTATTAGCTGCTGCCGATGAGTCTGGTTCATTATCATGGTCCCTCTGTGATTGGATGACCAAAACGTGGATATGTGTCTAACTGGTGAATAGTCCAAATCACTAAGGATAATGTTATCAAATCTGTGGGTATGGGTTCTGGCAAATGAATGATTGCACACGAGGCTAGAAAAAAGTTTGTAATTAGTTCTGGATGTCTTAACGGATCATCATTTCGATTCTAGACCAGACTTCTGCCAGGTGTAAGTCAAGGAAAAATGATAAATGAAGAAATGGCATAAAAATGGATTCTGTTTTATCATAGACTACAAGTGTAACTTATCATGAAAATAAAAGAGAAATATCGATGCTCCAATTTTTAACCAAAACCCTAAAGACTCTTAGTAAGAACGTCATGTCCTAAACACATCACATACATCTCAAAAAATGTTTTTGTCAGGTCTCTTAGGAAATGCATCTTACATAAAATGACTGGTAATCTCTCATAATTGCAGGATAATTCGTCACTTTTCGAGAGAAATGTAGTGATCATGTCATTATATCGTAGCACCTTCGTGATGAGTCTTTTGATTTCTCGCGAGGAAAAAGTTGGGACACGAGGTACAAAATAGCGAAAGGAAAGGTAACCTTTTAATTATGACTCTGAAACATGATACATCATTAGGGTATATCATTAGCATCAGATAAACATAATATATCTTCAGGAACTGTAAAGGCCATAATACGTGATGAATTCAAGACATATTCGATAAATTCAGAACAAACGCTTTGCATTTACAACAGGGAATTCAAACGCTCACGGATGTTCTTCATTAAATTCTAATGTATTCTTCGGTCAATGTCACACTTTCTTTTGTCTTTTTTAACACTATTCATTAAATTGATTCTAAACGTTTATTTTGAACTTTCTCTGAAAAGGAAACTTTGTCACCACCTAATGTTATAATCATTGTTTCTAACTTTAAGTGCTGATGTTCTAATCAACGCTATTTTACCTGATTTTCTAACCAATGATTTCTAATTCTGCGTGCTGATTATATAATGAACGTTTTTCTAACTTTGAGTACAGTTTTTCTAACCAAGATTTTTTTTCTTTTTACCTCGAGCGCTGATAATAGAATTTCTAAATCTTGAGTGTTAATATTGGAATTAACTATTTCTCCACATTGATGCTGATGTCATAATCAAAGATTTTTAAACCTGAAGTGACGATGTTATAACCAACGTTTTCTAACTTTGAGTACTGATCCTGCAATTAACGCTTACGAAGCTTTCGTTTTTATCGTAAAAGTATAGCCAACGTTTTTTCAACAATGTGTGCTGGTCAGATAATTATCAACGTGTTCTACCCATGAGTTCTGATCCTATGATCAGTGTTGACTAATCTTAAGTTTTGCCATGGTTCCTCATTGGACGAGTTGGCTGCGTACTCGCCTATTAATTTCGATATAATGTGGTTTCGGATCCCACAAAAGATGTAGGTCCCGTTGCTAAGTAACCAACTGGTTCCTAGCCACGTAAAAAACTCTAATCCTTCGGGCCAGGAGAGCTCTTAATCAGCTCAGTGGTCTGGTTAAACTAAGGTATACTTAACTTAAGTTTTGCCGTGGTGTTGAACAGTTCTGTATTATTTTGACACCCATTGCTTGGAAGTGACCTCATGCTTACCTCTCATTCCTCTAATACCTGTTTAAAAGCACATAGCGGCAAAATAAGACGATAATCATGGAAAGCCAAGCAACACAACAACTTTCAGCAAAGCCTTGCTGGGGACTGATACATCACCTTGTGGGACAGCGGAGCGAAAGTCTGGGCATGCGCAGTTGCAATGGTCGGGTTAAAGATGGCAATGAATCTATAGTATAGTATTCACAGAGAGCTGTTATATCCTGCACATTTGAGAAAAAGGGGTTGTTTGTTTATATATTATGTATATCTTTATAAATTCTAATTATTGCATTTATTCTGTGTCATTTCTTCACTATCTTATTTCCTGTTTTGTAATTCATTTCATAAAGTTGTAATATACTGTTCCAGTTTAAAACTACTTGGTTTTTTAAATGTGACAGGAATAGATAATGAAATTCATTTCCAGCCAAAAACAGACTGAATTTTTGTTTTGCGTAATTTCACCAAAGAAGCCAATTATGGTTGTTATTTGGCTCTTGACCTGGGCCTTTCAGTCATCTTATTAATTACTTGACTCTGAAACAAAATATGACCGAAAGGAAATTCTACGATTTTTGTCATTTGATTTTATGTCCTCGTGTCACCTTATTGATAATGAAATGTTGGTTCTTTTAAATATCTGGGAACATTTTTCTTTCTACTTCTCTTTTTTGATGTTTGATCAGACGGTTGGATGATATTTAAGTAAGTCGTCTGGATCACTGACAGTATTTCATGAAGATAAATAAATTCTTCCGTGGAGACACTGCAATAATAAGTTGAAACATTTAACGTAGTCAGGTAAATAGCAAGTATTAATGACTGAATTATTATTTCGCTCTATTGAAGCAATTCATATCATGAGGTTAATATCTTTAAATTTGGTGCATGAACAGATATAAGTACTTAGCTTCTAACAACATTTATAAAACCAGTCACGCAGAGTCATGAGAAATTTGCTTTTATTGTGCTCGAATTGATCTCAAACTTAAATTCATTTTTGTACTTTAATTAATTTTCGTACTTAAATTTATTCTTGTACTTAGATTAATGTTCGTACTTAAATTTATTCTTGTACTTAGATTAATGTTCGTACTTGAATATATTCTTGTACTTGAATTAATTCTCGTACTTAAATTCATTCTTGTACTTAGATTAATTTTCGTACTTATTTTAATTTTTGCACTTATATTAATTTTTTTACTTGAATTAATTCTTGTACTTTGAATTCATTCTCCTTCTTAAGTTCACTCTCCCTCTTAAATTACTGAAATTCAATCTCGCACTTGAATTCATTCCCGTACTTGAATTCATATTGAAACTTGAATTCACTCTTGCACCTAAATTCATTCATGTACTTAAATTCTCTCTCTTATTTAAATTCACTCTCTTACTTAATTTACTCAAATTCATTCTCTTACTTGAATTCACTCTCCTGCTTAATTTACTTAATGCATTCTCCTACTTCAATTCCCTCTTCTGCTCAGTTTACTTAAATTCATTCTCTTACCTGACTTCACTCTACCAGTTATTTTACTTAAATTCACTAACATACTTAATTTGCTTAAATTCATTGTGGTACTTAGATTCTCTCCCAATTAATTTTTAAAAATTAATCTTGTACTTGAATTCATTCATGAACTTATAAATTCATTTTCGTACTTGAATTCATTTTTGTACTTTATTTAACTCTAGGGCAAATTCGCTCGTGTACTTTTATCAATTTCATACTTGAATTCACTCTCGTACTTGACTTCATTACTTTACTTCAATTAATTTGAGACTTGAATTTAATCTTGTACCTAAATTCACTCTTGTATTTGGATTCCTTATCAATTCTAGTCTTGAATTCAATCTCGTACCTAAAATCATTCTTGTACTTGAATTCATTCACGTACTCGAGTTTATTGTTGTAATTCAATTAATTCTAGTCTTGAATTCAATCTCGTACCTAAATTCATTCTTGTACTTAAATCCATTAAATTAATTCTCGTAGTTAAATTCATGCCATCATTTGAATTCATTCTCTTACCACGCAGGGTTTTGTTGTCTTAAAAAAATGTAAACACTGTTTAGCCAAAAATGGTACAATGGCATCTCCTGACTTTGACCTGTCTTGATTATCGTCGTCTTGCAGAATAAAATAACTCAAGAAAAAAGAAAAAAAAGAAAGTTTTCATTATATTATTAATCTTAACCTTTCTCTAATCTTACGGTAACTCTGGGGGTTGTCGTCTGTCTC
Organism: Macrobrachium nipponense; assembly: GCF_015104395.2. Classification (NCBI taxonomy): domain Eukaryota; kingdom Metazoa; phylum Arthropoda; class Malacostraca; order Decapoda; family Palaemonidae; genus Macrobrachium; species Macrobrachium nipponense. The sequence goes on from NC_061094.1 coordinate 64,575,979, forward strand.
TGTCTGTCTATCTGTCTTCTATATCAAAGTGAACTAAGTACAATCTGTCATTCTCCAACTTGGCTTCATTCACGATTTCTTTCCAATCTCATGACAACACCAGTTAAATATTATACGTTTAACCTTCACAAAATGAACATATAAAAGTTCTTTTAGTCCTCATTATCTCCTCAATATTCAATTTAAATTAGATATCAACTTAAATTAAATATCTCGATTAAGGGAGCTCGGAAAGAAATAATTTCTTATCACATCAAGACATTAATAAAAGAAACATGTTTTTACTCATACTTTTGAAATGGCTGAGACAGATTTTTCAAAAGTTCGTTAGTTTACAAATTAACAAAAAAATCTTACTTCCTTTTCTTCACACTCTTTCTCACGCTTCGTTAATTTAACAGATAAATTTGAACAGTAATTAAGAAACTTTCTAATTTAATGAGAAAGAAAACAAACTTTTTTTTTTCGACACTCGTAAGGATTTTCAACTTCTGCTTTTTATTCTCTCTCTGTCTCTCTCTCTCTCTCTGTCTCTCCTTCATTTCGAGGGTCCTCTTCAATGTTCCTTCTCGCGTCGTTAGATCATGGATTGAGTTAAATCCCCCTTCAGTTAATTCCCTCTTCACGCGAAGGGGATTTGCCTGAAGAAGGGATTAATGAGCTGCAGGGGAATTCGCAAAGGCAGAGACAGGAATTCAGGATCGTAATGAGTTTAGATAACATATTTATATATTTATACTTGGATTCATTCTTGTACGTGAATTCATTATTGTAGGGTGGTCCGAAAACCTTGTTAAACCTACCAAAAAGTACCAACAACAGAGGTATAAGTATCGCAATAATACAAAATACATATCCTGGATTCAGTTTATTCACTGTAAGAATAATAGAACAAAATAAGCACAATGAAACAATAGAAGAACCAGAAATATAGTAATAGTGAAGATGTACTAGATTCAGTTTATTTGCTTTCAGCCATCCGAAATAAAAAAAAATTAAACAATATTAGGAAAAAAATCATGAAAATTCAAACAATATTTAGGGGTAACAAGAATAAACCGAATCCAGGATATGTATTTTGTATTATTGCAATACTTGTACCTCTATTGCTGGTACTTTTTGGTAGGGGTAACAAGACTTTCGGACCACCCTGTACTTAACGTATTTTGGGTCTTGAATTCAATCTCGTACTTAAATTCATTCTTGTAATTGAATTCAATGATATATATATATATATATATATATATATATATATATATATATATATATATATATATATATATATTATATATGCAAGTGCACGTCTAGGGATATGTATATAAACATTCACACACACACACATTCACTACACACACACACACACACACACACATACACATATGTATATATATATATAGTATATATATATATATATATATATATATAATATATATATATATATATATATATATATATATATATATATATATATATATATATATATATATATATTATATATATATATGTATATATAATAAATAATATATATGATATATATATATATATATATATATATATATATATATATATATATATAATATATATATATATATATACTATATATATAACCATATATACATCTCAGTTTAATTCTTAAAAGGGGTCCCTGTTTTCAATAAGCCTTATCCAAGTGTTTCTATCATGTCTTACTTCTAGCAAGTGAAGTGACGATGGCTTCTTGATTTTCACCTGATAAAGGCATCACTGGTCGTTCGACCAACGAGGTAAAGCAACGTTGGGTGTGGTCATTGCTTGGACGGGTAGTCACGTAGAGAAGCCAGATGCTTTGTCAAAGCTTAGGTCTGGCAACTTCAACCAATAAATTTTGGTCGTATGTCCTAATGAGACTAATTTCAGCTTTGTTTCTCTTAGGAAATGTTAAGAAATCTCTTGGTTGTATTCCAGAAGTGGGAGAAAAATTGTGAAAATTTTTAATGGATTCCAACACATTTGCTAGAGAGAGAGAGAGAGAGAGAGAGAGAGAGAGAGAGAGAGAGAGAGAGAGAGCGATAGGGCGCTATTGCGTACACTTCTCAGCGATGCTCTCGAAACGACAAGACAGTTTTGCTTTCTTTTTGGGAGAAACTTCGCATTAGTTGCGCCCCGTTGTCAAAGTTGATGCTCAGAAGTTCAATTCTTACATTTTTGCTGGTGTCGGGGGAGGGTCTGGGGCGGGGGTGAGTTGGGGGGGGGGAGCCTATCCTCAAAGTTTTGCCTGTGATAAGAGAGTGAGAAAAGAAACATTGACGACGTTCAGCGACGTTCTCAAACACCCGAAAAAGCTTCGCCTGGAAATTCCAAAATGTATCATAGAGGTTGCACTCTGTTTCGACACAAGTTGAGCAAACACGGAGACACTCTTTTGACTACTGGCGTCTTGTCGAGAATTTGAATCTGGAGAATTTATCCGGAGTATTTATTTAGAGAATTTCCCTTGCGTATTTATTGCATAAAGCGTGACAAAATGATTCTGTGAGATAAAGCGTGAATAGGAATATTCGGAATATGAAATATAAATATCGGGAATAACAAAAAAATAAATAGTCGCTTTATAAAGTTCCATAAATAAGATAGAAAATCAAGATAAAATCAAGAATTAAAAGTTACGGAACATTGCGGTCTCTTTTCATCGTTAATTGCAAACAAATAAATCATTGTTATTAAGATGAGTAACTCACAATTTGTGGGTTTGTTCCTTCTTCATTTGGATACAGTTTAAAATGAATTTTACCACTGAAAACTGAATGAGAAAATTACCTTATATATATATATATATATATATATATATATATATATATATATATATATATATATATATATATATATATATATATATATATATATATATATAATATATATATTCTCTTGACACGACACCTTCCTTTGGGGCAAAACATATAAAAGTATTTTTTTGTTATTCCCTTACAACAGACAGAGTTGTTCCTGAAAGCTGGGTGGTGGAAAGAACTTGGACAATGGAGGTATAGTTAGTTGTCCATTCTTTGTGACTTGTGACCCACAGTTATGTTCACTCGTTAGAGACGCTGGGTGTGGGAACATTTCTCTGGCGGTGTTGGATGGTGTTACCAAAATAAGACATTTTCTGCTGGACTTTAGGGATTTTGTGGTTTCCTTTATGTCTGTGAATTCAGTAATGATTGGTTGGTTAGATGCATTCAGAATTATCCTTAAATTGCTCTAATGGCAGAGATATAGTGGTAGGAAAAAATATTTCTTATTTATTGGAAAAAGTGTAAAATCCTGTTCTAAGTACACAGAACACTATAATTCTGTTCAAAGCATAAAGAACAACAGTAAAATTCTGTTGTGAGTATACAGAACAAAGTAAATTCTGTTCTAATTGCACAAAACACTGTAAAATCCTGTTCTAAGCACAAAAAACAACTGTAAATCCTGTTCTAAACACAGAACACTGTTAAATCCTGTTCTAAGTGTACAAAACACAATAAAATCATGTTCTAAGTATACAGAAAAAGTATAAAATCCTGTTCTAAGTATACAGAACACTATAAAATCATGTTCTAAGTATACAGAACAACTGACAAATCTTGCTGTGAATATACAAAAAACTGGGTATTGCCTATGTTAATAGATGATAAATTTTTGATTTTGGTAACATTTCACAAAAAACAACACTATTCATGCTACTCTCTCTCTCTCTCTCTCTCTCTCTCTCTCTCTCTCTCTCTCTCTCTCCGTTAGAGACAGAAATAAACCTTTATTAGAAATGGGTCCTCACCGCCATTGTGACCTCGAAAGTTCTCGGAAGTTGCAAATCCATCTGTCATTATCGCACTCGCTTTTAATTATAGTTGGGGAATCAGGAACCTCGACAGGGAATCGTCGACCTGAATCCTCCAAATGCTTCTGGTGAGATGCAAACTTCTGGTTGCTCTCGATATCTTTAATTTTATTAGTACTAATGAATTCACTTCTTTATAACGGCCCTCCTTTCATTAGTTTTATTAGTTGTAATGAAGTCATTTATGTAAGAAGAATCTTTTGCGAAACGGCAAAGGTTTTCAGCAGAGAGAGAGAGAGAGAGAGAGAGAGAGAGAGAGTGGAATTTCTCTTCACTTATTTCATTCAAGAACATTAATTGCAGCGGTATGAGTAGTAATGAGAAAGTCAGTTCTCTGTAACAGCTCTCTTTTCGTAAAGTATTAGTGGTAGTGGTGGTGGTGGCAATAAGGACATTCTCTCTCTCTCTCTCTCTCTCTCTCTCTCTCTCTCTCTCTCTCTCTCTCTCTCTCTCTCCTTCTGTTATATACACAGGTAATAAAATAGCAATATAGCCTTATTAAGTTTTCCTTGCTATCTCAAACGAAAAGGTTCGAGCACCTTTTGAATCTAATAATCTGCTTTTCTTTATATCCTTTCTTCCTTCCACGTGTTTAAACACCCAACAGATCCAGAGGAAAAGCGAATATAAGTAAATAAACTGATAATTGAATAGGCAAATAAATAAACAGGTAGATAAGAAATTAAAATCCCGTAAAAGTTTAAGACTTGTTTGCAAGATAGATTAGCTATGCAAATCAGTCATGGAAATGTATACGAGACTTTGCTGGCGGGTTAAATGTGGTTTAGTACTAGCCCCTTGGGGGGATCAAATGTTCCCAGGGGTATTTGTTCTCCCCCAGGGGCTGGAAATGAACACGGCTATAGTGTAGGTGAACCACCGTCTCGCCGTGTTTAGTACTATAGTAGATTCACATCACCGGTGCATCCGATGTCTAGGCCAGTCCCTTACGACGCTCCTGATTGGCTGTTGATAAGCCAATCACGGGGGCTAGAAACTCTCAGTCTCTCTCGAGAGAGCTCACATGGGCAGAATGTGTGTTCCACCTCTCCTGAGGGATACGTCTTTCAACAGCATCCTTTAGGAGAGGTGGAACATATAGCCTGCCTATATGAATTCTCTTGAGAGACTGAGAGTTTCCAGCTCTGTCATTGTCTTATCAACAGCCAATCAGGAGCATCGTAAGGGACTGGCCTAGACATCAAATGCTCCGGTGATGTGAAACTACTATAGCTCCCGGGAATCAAATGTTCCTGGATTTCTCGTATTTACTGTAATATATATAAGAGAGCTTGGAAGTCGTCTTTTCACGGGATTTCTTAAAAAAAAAAAAAAAAAAAAAAAAAAAACGCGTCTTTTTAATCAAGCAAGAAAAACAAAGATTTTTTTCCTTGGACGAGTTGATTAAAACAAGGGCATTCAGTGCCTCATGGCACACTGAAAGTTTGGCAATAAAAATGAGTTCTCTTGTTTTCTTGGAAGAGGGACATAAGTATTGCAGAGTCTACGTAATTATGCCTACTTTTCCTAGCGTTCGTTTTAACTCTTTGCTTGTCTTTCATAAACTCAAAAGAAAATGAGAAAATAATGACTATTATTTACAGATTTATCGTACATATAACAGACAGGAGATAAGAGAGAAAAGATTTATAAAATCTTTAAAGCATTTGAAATATGTTCATCGGGCAAAATATTAAAATGAGGAATAGTAATATGAAAGAAGAGAAACAATATCGCTGAAATACCGAAAAAAGTCTTTAAATTTCGAAAGAGAAAAATAATAATAATGGAATTTTATGGAATGAAGTACTGACGATAAAAAAGATCTAAGTGAACTCTGTACTCAAGGAAAGCCATCTGTTTTGCCAGAAGGATGAAGTATAATATTGTACATTTTAGATAAAAGACACTCGGGTTAAAATGATTATCTCTCTCTCTCTCTCTCTCTCTCTCTCTCTCTCTCTCTCTCTCTCTCTCTCTCTCTGTGTGTGTGTGTGTGTGTGTGTGTGTGTGTGTGTGTGTCTACGGCATTCAAAATGGGAGAAAACAACCCCCAAGAAATACAAGAGACGTTTCAGAAGATTTCAGCAACGCTTTGAAAGGTCAAAGGTGAAACTAAGCAAAACTCGGGCAACTGAATAAAATCTAAACTGGACGAAAATACTAAAAGGAATTTGAAAAAATATTTTGTGTCGACCTGCAATGTTTTCTGAAGAGAGTTTTCCTCCTATTTCTCAAATTCCTCGGTTTCTTTAGTTGTTGATAAGCCTTTTAGTTACGAAAAAGACTTACGATTCACTTATTTCAATGTCGTTTGTATGAGAATGAGGATCTGCAAGACGAGAAGTCCAGCAGGTTGTAATTCCAACAAGTAACTTTAATGAAGTAGATTTTTGAAGGCTTTTAGTCAACTCAGAAGGTCTGGATCAATAAACAGTAGATGACAGCATTCATTGTTTGTTTACAGAACTAATCTGGATTAGTGTCAAGAAAATAAGATCAAATCATTACTCTCTGAATGGGAGGAACTTTAAACATTTATGGGTAATCCTCGTGATTATGTATTTTTTTTTTTATTCATTTGCTCTGACCCTGACTGACTTCTGCTTCTTTCAATCCAACGAAGTGTCAAACGCCCTTGACAAGATCAGTCCTTCAGGTGGTCGTATACTGAGCAGTATTTTTTGCAATTTGGAAAAGAACAAACAGCAGATGAATGTTGAATGCCATCCCGGTTAGCAGAAAGTCTTGTCAGTCAATGTAGTACATAATTGATGTGTTTGTCAAGACATGGAATCCCTCACCTTTCAAATTAGGGATATCCTGAAATCTCTTCGAATTTAGGAGGAGGAGGAGGAGAGAGAGAGAGAGAGAGAGAGAGAGAGAGAGAGAGAGAGAGAGAGAGAGAGAGAGAGAGAGAGAGAGAGAGAGAGAGGATAATATGCACTTCTTGTCTAAAGAAAATTATGACGCATAATGATGAAGATTTGTATGTGTGTGTAAAACCATGCTTTTAGGTCATAATTCAATATTCACACTAATGTATGTATGTATTTATACCTATGCCTATAAGTAATAATTTAATATATATTTAATATATATATATCATATATATATATATATATATATATATATATATATATATATATAGTATGTGTATGTATGTATGTGTACAGAATGTATGCATGTATGCCCGTGACCATATTTAATGAGCTAATATACACACTATAAAAAAATAATATACACAATCATTCACAGTGGCTGCATACCTACAAAGTCGTTCCGTGTTGACAAATATTTTCCATTTGGAGTTATTTATAGGACAATACTTTCGTTCTTAAAAAATCCAAAATGCAAAAAAAAAAAAAAATAAAAAACTGATTCACAAAACCAAACTGCCTGAAGGCAGAAATAGCGGCTGTGTTTGGAAAGAACTAATCCGCGTAAAAGGTTGGCTTGGTTTCATTCTGTTGCTGTCAGTCATAACTGTCTGATATTAGAGCTGGAGAAACTTGACAGTTTTTGCTTATTTATTTGTTTATTTTTTTTAAGAAACATTATTGCCCAGATTAACAAAAGGAGGTTGTGAAATCGAAGTTTAATGTCATGCTTTTCATAATGTTATTAGATTTTAGCTGTCATTGTCGAATGGAACGAATGAAGCCTCGAAATTATACGAAACCGCAAAATTATGGCACGAAAAAATTTGTTTGAAGACCGATCTCCGCGATCAAATGAAACAGACACTCTTCAGGAAGCAGCGGAAGGACTTGAGTATCCATCCAGGAAAGCCTTAGAGCGAAGACTCCCCAACCTTTCTAATAGGAGACTTGGCCTGATCATTTCTGAGGATTCCGATCTCCTCATCTCAGTGTTATAACGAATTTTAAGCATCGTCTTCAAAGCCACTTAATCACATGGGGTGAACAACATGTCAAGACGCTAAACAACATTCATTGTTTAGTGTCTATGTCTTGAGAAGCAACCATTTTTCAATGTATAAAAGCATTATTCAGAACGACATTCTTATGTTATTTGCTAAGGACTTCATGAATCACTGATAATAGCAAACACCTTACCAATAAAGCTGACAGCTTCCTTATCAGAAATAATGTATATTTCAAAAAAGTTCATTCATTCAAACAATATGCCTTTTTTCCTAAAAAAGAATTGAGCGTCACAAAATATATATACTTTTTCCAGTACTTCTAATATTTCCTTACATCCCAAATTGTAAAATATTATAGTAATAATAATAATAATAATAATAATAATAATAATAATAATAATAATAATAATAATAATAATAATAATAATAAAAATATAAAAATTATTATTATTATTATTATTATATTATTATTATTATTATTATTATTATTATTATTATTACCCACACAAAAACTTCTTCCAGTTTTCTTCTGAAGATGGAAAATAAACCCACACTATTACTGAGCGTAACTTGTTTACTTGTAAGCAATTATATAGTATTTGACTTAAATACTTACAAGTAAACATGTTATACAGTAATCTTGAGGGTTTCTTTTTCCATTATTATTATCATATTATTATTATTATTCAGTAGATGAACAGTATTCATGTGGAACAAGCCCACTGGAGACACTATAATTAAAATTCAAACTTCCAAAGAATATGATATTCATTTGAAAGAAGTAATAGATGGTGATGTAAAATTCAGAAAGACGAGATCAGTTGTCAGAGAAATAAATTAACAAATTAATAAAAAAAAAAATAAAAACGTGCATAAATGATTGAACTACAAGGAGAATTGTTTTAGAGAAGTTATGCATTTTATCCTTGCTTGAACTATCGAGAAATTATGTTTTGGAAATCGAATAAAAAAAAAAAAAAAATATATATATTTCCCCATCGGGGAACGGCCATCAGAAGTGGACAAAAAAAGTCGATGGTAAGTGAGCTCGAGTGAATTTTATTTCGTCTATTTTTCCACCTTATATCTCTCTATCTCTCCCTCCCTGTTTTCAAAGCAGTTTTAAACCGCCCTTTTGCCAACCTTTATCAGGTTTTGCATCAAAAGCTAAACTGGTTTTTTCGGCTGCTTTTTTCCACAGTCCAGATATAAACGTTCGTGGTCACCTTTGACGTTTTTAGAAAGCGAAAACAGTATCAAAATTCACTAAACGTTCTGTTGTATATTTTTTGAGATAGAAAAACAAGGAAATAATAATAATAATAATAATAATAATAATAATATAATAATAATAATAATAATAATAATACTGTTGAATAAAATGGCAGAATTCAGCGAATTGATCTTTATATATAATCTTTTCTATTTTTTCTTATTACTCGCTTCTCTGGCTTAGTGAATGATAAGGAAAAATAGAAAAGATAAATATCTAACATTAATTCGCTTAGTTCTGCCATTTTATTCACAGAAAGTTGGTTTCTAAAAGAGGGTCTTCTTCTAAAAATATAATAATAATAAACATAATTAATAATAATAATAATAACTAAAAAACTAAAATAGTAAGAGTATTATTATTATTATTATTATTGTTATTATTATTTTTATTAGGTTATTATTATTATTATTATTATTATTATTATTATTATTATTATTATTATTATTATGCATTCTTTCCGGAAAGTAAACGATAAAAGAACCTTAAACCTTCTGAACCAGGGGTTTTGAGCGGCTGTGACCTGTAAGTGACAACAGTTCTCAGATGAATGAGTAAATGCGTGAGTGAGTGAGTAAGGTAAATGAATAAAAGAAAGAGAAAAACTTGTTCAAAGATAATCTGACAGTTGGGTTAGAACTGTAAAGAAGACCGTAATTATGTCCCCTGAGTAGTTTCACGGTTCCTAATTGCACGCTGCTGACGACGCAGTTTATAATTATACCAAAACTGGAGTCAGCATTTGCGAACTATATTTCATTCTCTTGGTTTGAAAGCTTCAGTCTTGCTATTCTATTTAGTTTTTCTATGTTTATCATCTTGTTCTCTCTAGTACAGATGTGGGACCCTCTGATCTCCAAATTCAGTCCTGCTCTCTGCTGATGCTGCTGACCTCTCCCGAATTCTGGTGCTTCGATTAATTGACATCCTTTCCCTCATATCTATATGTTTATTGCTCTCTCTCTCTCTCTCTCTCTCTCTCTCTCTCTCTCTCTCTCTCTCTCTCTCTCTCTTTGGGTTTGATTATAATCTCTTGACAGCTGAAGATTTCAAAAGAGAAAGGAAGTATAGGAAAGGTTATTTGCTGACCTGACCTCTTTCCATTCCTTTGACCTCGATACATGCTACAAAACGGGGTCATCTTCAGTCATATTATGAATCTGATGTGAATGAACAGGTTCTCAGGAAAGCGCATTGACATGAAACAACATTTCTATGTTTTATAAAAAGTCAAATATTGGAGAAATCTTCGATTTTTCTGTATTTTTGAAAATGCATACGAAAAGAGCCCAAAAGCCCATTTATTAAATGGATTCGAAGCAACCATATCATCAGGTTGACTTCATTACGATAAAGTATTTGATGATAAAAAGAAATATATATTTTTTTCGAAAAATGTCAAGAAACAGGACTTTCGGTTTGAGGTTTTTCAATATCCACTTTTACGTTGACAGTGTTCAAGTTTATGATCTCGTTTTCTTAAATGTTGTTTTAAACAACAGTTTGACTTCAGTCACTGACAGTCTTTTACAATTATAATATTTTCTAAAAATGAAAAAAGGCAAGAAAAAGGTGTTTTTAGCACGTTTTTCTTTTTTCTTGTCAGTGTTGAACTATACCTATCTTGTTTTCTTGTGTTATGGTGAAACAATATTTCTGGATTACCCTCTAGTTTTTCACTTTCCCTTTGGGACGTCTCACCAATTTATCCAGTGTCTTATTCTATTCTCCATTTATCTAATTACACGGCTTTGTTAGTATAGTGCATAAATATCTTAAATCCCTCCATAGAGCACTCATGTTTACAATAATTACAGATGCCGGGGCTTGATGTCCACTTTCTTAGTTACTTAACTATTTGCTCGTGGAGTGGTCAATACAATATTACATCATACAATAATTTCAAATATATTTTTAATGAAAACATTGACAAAAGGCTATTGTTCAATATTATTATCTCATTTAGAACGTTCACAAATAGTGTCACTATTTGCGTGTGACAAGCTACAACTGAAATGGATAAATATAAATAGTTTTTAAATCATGTTTTGTTGCAGTTACAAAAAATTACGAAAGTATCGTAATTGTTTTTATTTCAATAAATGCTTTATACATCGAAGATAAAGATGCTTTTTGACTGGTAATTCTTCATCTGTAATGGGAAATATTTGTTCCGTATTCTTTCAATATGAAGAGCATTGTAATAATAATGTTTGAAAAATATCCTTGTATCTCGAGTACGATAAGTACAATCCATTATAAGAGTGGTATTAGACATTTTCCCTATGATTTTCATTTTGCGAGTTCATAATTAGATTAAAAATATATGTATGTTATTTTCATTTTGCAGTAAAATTCACAAATAATTTTAGTTTATTTACAACATTTTACCAAAACCCTCGTTTTACCGTTTCTAGACTGAAATGATATTACATTCACAATTGTGAAATATGCTGTACAGTTGAGGTATGCTAAACTTTATTTCGTGGCAAATGTTGAGTTGTTAATATTGAATAATTCATCCACTATGGCTTTATATACCTAATAGAGATGCTAATGAACGGAGGAATCCACAATTCTCTCTCTCTCTCTCTCTCTCTCTCTCTCTCTCTCTCTCTCTCTCTCTCTCTCTCTCTCTCGATGCACACAACTGTGCAAAGTCTAACAATCTCTTACTCTCAAACGTATGTTTTTACAAGTCTATCATGAGTAACTGGACGGAACGCCCAATACAGTCACCTAGCGCTGGGCAACGCAATAAAGATGAAGCCGTGACCTCTAGTGGTGACCTTGAATGGGTCTGGAGACTAGAACCTTGAGTGTGATTCTCTGGGCTCTGGCGTTCAGGCTTCGCTCATTTCCTTCGTGAGAAAAATCATAGTAGTAACTTAAACCCACAGTGCACACTGTTTTTTGACGCTATCCATTCTAAGAAGTTATAATATCCGATCTCGGGGTCAGGGTTCGATTCCCCGCTCTGCCAACGCGAAATCAGAGGAATTTATTTCTGATGATAGAAATTCAATCCACGATGTGGTTCGGATCCCACAATAAGCTGTAGGTCGCGTTGCTAAGCAACCAATTGGTTCCTAGCCACGTAGAAATATCTAATACTCCGGGCTAGCCCTAGGAGAGCTGTTAATCAGCTCAGTTGTCTGGTAAAACTAAAATACTTAACTTTTCAAACTAAGAAGTATATACATATACGTATATATATATATATATATATATATAATATATATATATATATAATATATATATATATATATAATATATATACATATATATATATATAAGGATTCCAGGAGAAGATATCAAGCAGCATTCAGCAGGGTCCAACAAACACATCAAAAAGGGCCATATTTATTAGCAAGAGACGTTTCGCACATTATCCATGTGCATCTTCAATCTGTAAGAACAACATAAAATACGTTAAAGTTTAAAAAATATATAGTATTCTATATAAAAAAGATTAAGTAAAGAAAAAAAAAGTATTTACAAAATTTAAAATTAATACAAATTAAAACGCTATATAGTAAAAAAGGAACCAGTTCTCACCAAACCATCCAAAGGAGAAGGAGAAGAACGAATGACCAAAACTTGACACCAACCTACGACTTCAGTTATGCAAGATAAAGAGGAGAAGCGGAAACGTTAGAATTCAAAGAAGGAACAAGCCGTTTGTTGTATAAGGACTCAAGGGTAGTTAGGTAATTGCTATGGCTTGTTCCACCAATAATAGAGAAGTGCTTTTTATTTATTTCAATTTTGCATATGGAGGCATGATTCTTTATATCAGAAAATTCTGGTTTGCTTAGTTTTTGACCCATTCTAAAGCTGTATCCCACATGGCTACAGTATATATATATATATATATATATATATATATATATATATATATATATATATATATATATATATATGTGTGTGTGTGTGTGTGTGTGTGTGTGTGTGTGTGTGTGTGTGTATCTCTCTCTCTCTCTGACGGCGTAGAGGCATTGCTGTTTCGCAGTTTTAAATTAATATGACACTACATTTTTTTGACGTGCCACCTAAATAGTCCTCTCTCTCTCTCTCTCTCTCTCTCTCTCTCTCTCCTTCAAACTGGAACAAATCTAATGAAAACATCTTGAAAATAATTGAAGAAGTTCCAAATAAAATCCAAGTGGTCAAGAGACTCATAAAGAAAATATACATAAACCAACATATTCCGACAAAGAAAATGAATAAGGGTGAATCTTGTGAATATACTAATTGATGCATTAGGAAAAAGAATGCCAAAAGCATGCAAACTGTGTAAGGTTTGGTATAGCATAGTCAATCCACAAAACCTAATCAGAAATGTGCTGCATGCAACATTCCGACCCATCCACAGTGTGCTGAGTAATACAAGATTTGAGAAAAGATACAAGAATTTTTTGTTCAACATGTCTATCATGGATAGACAATGTTATTAAATCAAGATTGAATGTACAAATGTTAGAGGATAAGAAGAAGAGGAAGAAGGAAGAAGAAGAAGAAAAAAGAAGAAGAGGAAAACGGAAGAAAAGTAAACAAAAATGAAATGACAGAAAAAAATAAGGAAAACAAAGAAACAAGATAAAAGTATGGATGCAGAGATACTCAGTATTGATACTACATATGAGGAACAATAAAGCAGCATACCTACGAAGAAATAAATTACGATATGACAACAGAAAAGCAATCCCGAAGAGGCTCTACCCAGATCTATACAATGACGGGAAGAGGAAAAAAAAAAAATAGACAAGAAAGACAAAATCTGCAACCTTTGAAAAAGAGGAAGGGAATTGCAGATTTGGAGAAAGATGTTACTACAAACATCCTAAGATATGTCAAAAACTATGAAATTATGGTAAATGTGCATACTTAGATGGATATGGGGATGATTGCAGAGATCTGCATCCAAAAAATATGTAAAAACCTAAAAGAAGGAAAAAGGATGTAAGTTCGACAAAAAATGCAAATATATGCACCCTGTAGCCATGAATCATAATCAAATAAATAACCAACCAAGTAATAAAATCCAAATAAGAAAGAAACAAATAAAGAGAGAAAATCAAGAATATCAGGTAAAAGAGAAAAGCAAACCACCAATGAGATATGCAGAGGTGTCAGCAAAAATTTCAAAGCATCAGCTCCGAAATTCTACTCAAGAGATAATAACTGTATTTATTATGCAAGAGGATATTGCAGAAACGGAGAAAAGGAAAAATTGCCAGATTCAGACACAAAATTAATAATTATGATGAAGGAAGATCAACTATTATGGAAAAGTTGGATTTTTTTAATGTCAGAATTTCTGGAAATGAAAAAAAGAACAACATACCAGACGGAAAGAGACATGGGAAAATCCGTATACTATCAGTATTAAATGAAGGAGAAAACACGCAAACCATCATAGTGATGAATGCGCAGGGTTTAGTTACGAGTAACTCAAAAAGAAAAATAGAGTACTTAGAAGAACTAACCCAAAATGAAAAGAAAATAGATATAATGAATATAAGTGAAACCTGGTATTCCCAAGAGACTGGGAATGATGATCAAATAAAAAAGGGTTCCAAACTTATAGATAAGATAGAAAAAATAGGAATCAAGGGGGAACCGCAATATATGGGAAAGACAAAAAACAAGGAAAAACTATATGAGAAATATAGTAACTCAGAATGTGAACTAATAGCGGTAGAATTTGAATCTGATTGATGAACATAGTAATATATAGACCTCCTAATACTAAAGAGTTTGACTTAATAATTGAAAAATTGGATGATATATGTAGAAATCACAAGGACTGGGACTATTCTCCTATCTGGTGACTTCAACTTTCCTTCGTAGAATGGAAAGAAACACGAATAGGAGATTGTGGTTGTACTTATACATATAAAAAAGAGAGTAATAGTAGTGCAGAAGATAAGAGGCAATTTGAAAAGCTATTAGATATGCTACTAGAATACAACATTCAACAAATAAAATCACCATGCCAACAAGAAAGGAAAAATACTTTAGACCTAGTATTTGTGAACGAGATGAATTATGTTAAAGAAGAAATAATAGTTTATAATGCGAGTATTTCAGACCATAATGTCATAGAATTAACAGTTCATTCCAAAGCAAGTGAAAATAGAGATAAGCAAGAAATGAAAAAGTGGGGAAGGAAGGATATGGAAAATACAACTTGTTCTACAGTAAAAATATATGATGGTCAGAAATTAATGAAGAATTAAACAAAGATTGGGATAACATTTTCGTAAGTGATGACATAAGGGTAAATACGGAGATATTATATAAAATATTGGAGATAATAGTGGAAAAATATATACCGAAGAAGAAAAGTAAACATCATTCATGCATACCAAGAGACAGAAGGATCTGTTCCAGAAAATCAGAAAGTGGAAAAAGGTCTTGCAAAAGAAAAAAAATGCATGGAAAGTTATAGAACTAAAAAGTAAGATAGAAAATGCAGAACAAAAGATTATACAATCAAAAGAAAATGAAAAAACGGGACTTGGAAGAAAAAACCCTATTAAATATCAAGCAAAACCCCAAACTATTATACTCATATGCGAAGAAGATGAATAAAAGAAGAATAGAAATAGGCCCTCTGAGAATTGAAGGGAGATTAACGAATGAAAAAAAAAAGGAAATTTGCAACATACTGGCAGAACGATATAAGAGAGAATTCACCCCTAGAATAGATAATGAAGATAATGATATAGAAGTAAGGGATGAAAATAGTGAATATTTAGCTGACATAGATATAATGAAGCTGATATTGTGCAGGCTATTAATGAAATTAAAAATGGAGCTGCTGCAGGGCCTGATGGAATTCCTGCTATTTTGTTAAAGAAAGTAGTTCATTCTATCGCAAAGCCACTTGCAATATTATTAAGACAAAGTGTAGATACAGGCAAGATATATGATGAGCACAAATTAGCATATATTACCCCTACTTTCAAAAGTGGATCAAGACTAGAGGCAAGTAATTATAGGCCGTGAGTCTAACATCACATATTATGAAAGTGTATGAAAGGGTAATGAAGAAAATATTATGAAACATTTAATAAAAAAATAATTTGTTAATAAAGGACACATGGTTTCGTACCCGGAAAAAGTACACAAACCCAACTGTTAGTCCACCGTGAAACATATTCAAAAATATGAAAAGCGAATGAAACAGATGTGGTTTATTTAGACTTTGCAAAAGCTTTTGATAAAGTAGACCATATATATTGGCGAAGAAAATTAGAAAACACAATATCGTGGATAAAGTAGGAAGATATGGTTAAAAGAATTTTTACACACAGAAAACAGATAGTTATTGCAAACGACGAGAAATCGGATGAAGCCAAGGTAATATCCGGTGTGCCGCAAGGTACGGTGTTAGCTGCAATACTGTTTGTTATTATGATTGAAGACATAGACAATTAATGTTAAGGATTCGGTAGTGAGTAGTTTCGCAGATGACACAAGAATAAGTAGAGAAATTACTTGTGATGAAGATAGGAATGCTCTACAAAGAGACCTTAACAAAGTATATGATTGGGCAGAGGTAAATAGGATGGTATTTAACTCTGATAAAATTTGAATCAATAAATTATGGAGACCAGAGAAAGAAAGCTATATGCATATAAGGGACCTAATAATGAGACCATCACAAATAAGGAAGCAGTTAAAGACCTTGGTGTGATGATGAATAGGAACATGTTATGCAATGATCAAATAGCAACTCTGTTGGCAAAATGTAAAGCAAAAATGGGAATGTTGTTACGGCACTTCAAAACAAGAAAAGCTGAACACATGATTATGCTTTATAAAACATATGTTCGTAGTCCACTTGAATATTGCAATATGATATGGTACCCACACTATCAAAAGGATATTGCACAAATAGAGAGTGTACAAAGGTCCTTTACAGCTAGAATAGAAGAAGTTAAGGACCTAGAACTACTGGAAAAGACTACAATTCTAAAATTATATAGTCTAGAAAGGAGAAGAGAACGCTACATGATAATTCAGGCATGGAAACAGATAGAAGGAATAGCAGAAAATATCATGGAACTAAAAATATCAGAAAGAGCAAGCAGAGGTAGATTAATAGTGCCCAAAACTATACCAGGAAAAATAAGGAAAGCACACAGGACATTAATCCACTACGCACCAGCATCGATAATGCAGCGTCTATTCAATGCGTTGCCAGCTCATCTGAGGAATATATCAGGAGTGAGCGTAGATGTGTTTAAGAATGAGCTAGACAAATATCTAAACTGCATCCCAGACCATCCAAGATTGGAAGATGCAAAATATACCGGAAGATGTACTAGCAACTCTCTGGTAGACATTAGAGGTGCCTCACACTGAGGGACCTGGGGCAACCCGACAAGATGTAAGGTCTGTAAGGTAAGGTAAGGTCTCTCTCTTCTCTCTCTCTCTTACCCTCTCTCTCAAATCTCTCTCCTCTCTCTCGTCTCTCTCTCTCTCTCTCTCTCTCTCTCTCTTAATCACGACTCAAAAAAAGCTAGTCCATAACCAGTTTCCTTAACTCACCGCTCAGGACAAAAGAAGTAAGCAGAAATTTGAAGGAAAAATGAAAATATACCATTTTACTCCCTACCAACCAAATTGAATCTAGCTTTCGTGTTTTCAACAACGAGCAACCAATACTATTCCAGAAATATGGGAAATATTCCGACATGCAATAAAAATGAAGTTTGCAATCCCTATTGCAATAAATAAAGGAAAACTATAACTATTAACAGGCGCTTTGAGAAATGCTCGATACAGCAGAGCGTGAATGTAATATTTTGAATATTACATTTAAAGGTTTTTTTCCAGAATTTATGAACGATGGCTACGTAATATACATACCTTTCACGCTTAAGTGCTTTCCATTTTAATTTGAAATACGACGCAGAGAGCTCTATTAAAAACTTAAAATTCATTCAAATTGACCTCTATTCTTTTTCTGTTTATTTATCGTGTTTATTTATTTATTTATTTGCTACTTTGTTACGCTGTTTTCTTTTTATCTAATAAATGATCTCTCCTCCTTTGTATCCCCAGTTGCCGTCTGTTACTTCTTTCGAAAGAACAAAAATTTTGAACTGAATTTCAAGTCAGTGGCCCCTGTCGGCTTGTTCCGCATAAATTGGGGTTTATCCTGTGAATAATGATAATAGTAATAATAATAATAATAATAGTAATTGTTATGAACCGTCTTAATGGCTCATCAGGTTCTTTAAGTTTCAAGACATTCGGGACTGGAAAAACTGGCAGAGATAGAGCCCAGCAACGGAGGGAGGAACTAAACAAGCAAAAAAAAGTAACCTTAAGCTAATTTATTACAATAACATATTTACACTTTTATACAAATGAGTCAGTAAGTCAGTCAAAAAAAAATTAACATTAATACAAAGTTAATTAACAGACCATTTGATTCATTATATGCAAAGTTATTAGAAAAAAAATAATCAGGCACAAAATTAAAGACATTCAAAATGAACCAGCTGCATTACTCCAAATAATTAAAATGCTCAAAATTAGTCAGCATCAAAATTAAATATAAAGACAGTTAAATAATTCAAAATATGAAAATAATAAAAATCGTAAGAGAGCAGTAAAATATTACATTACTTAAATGTGTGACTTCTAAACAATTCCGAGAATTAGGCAAAACAAGGCATCATTAGGTCAACCTACAAAGGTCACACTCCACCTAAGGAGATTACAGCTTACGACACAGCAACAACAGACAAACCTATACACAAGGTTATCAATACAGCTCCACGCTGCCAATGAGGTTAACCCTCCACACACTGTCGCTCCCCAGCTGATAAATATATACCAATGATGCCCAGTGGAGCCGCACTCCACATGACGTAGTTCTCCATACGACGAAAACACACTAATTCCGGCCAAGGCTGCTGCCCAATGAGGTCACACTCGACACCTCTCGACGACGAAAACACGCCATTGCTGTTGCCCAGCGAGGTCGCACTCGACACGTCGTCCTCTCGACGACGAAAACACGCTATTGCTGCTGCCCAGTGAGGTCGCTCTCGACACGTCGTCTTCTCGACGACGAAAAGACGATAATGCTGACTGCCGACCCTCCAAAACCCTCGAAGTTTATACTTCCATCGACGACTTCAACCAAATAACCTTAGGTATCCAGTACCTGACGCTGCCTCATGCTGGTCCACAGGTAAATTATACCCGACTGCCTCTGACTGACTGACTGAAATCAGACATCTTCCGACACACGTCAACTCACTTGACCCTCCAAAAAAAAGAACAGGTTAATGGTTATCAGTTAAAACAAGCAATACTAAGAAACAAGCGGAATACGCTTGTTCCAACAAAGCCACTTAACCTGACAATAATAATAATAATAATTATAATAATAATAACGATTAAAGTTACAAATTGTTACTTTAATTGGTTAAATTACAAATTACAAGTTAATTACGCTGGTAACCCAACTCGTAGCTGACATCGTTATAAAATTCTAGCCACATGATTTTTAGGAAGCAAATGTCAGCAACAGATAATCGCCCACAAAAGATCAGGTAAGGATTAATGACTTTATATGGAGTACTGCTTTCCAACTGCTATTCAACTTGCAATTGCTTTTCAACTGCACCACAACTGTTCTCCAACTGCTTACCAACTGACAGCTGCTTTTCAACTATTTTACGACTGCTTTTCAATTACTTTACAACTGTCATCCAGCTGGTTTGCAACTGCTCTCCAGCTGCCTTCCAATTTCCAGCTGCATTCCTATATATCTATATATCTGTGTCTTTATTCATTTTAGAATAATATTGCAAAACTAATAAATAATTCTCCTATCTGTTGAGTTATTCATAAACGTCGTGACGAGTCGCAAAGCTTCCTTGAACAGTCGTAGCTCCGTTTAGATAGAATCACATCCACCGTGCATTTGATGTCTAGGCCAGTCCCTTACGACGCTCCTGATTGGCTGTTGATGAGACAATCAAAGGGCTGGAAACTCTCAGTCTCTCTCTCTAGAGTTCACATAGGCAGGTTGTATGTTCCATCTCTCCTGAGGGATACTTTGAAAGACGTATCCCTCAGGAGAGGTGGAACATAGGTCCTACCCATGTGAACTCTCCAATCAGGAGCGTCGTAAGGGACAGGCCTAGACATCAAATGCACGGTTGATGTGAATCTACTATAGCTCTACCAGTCTCCACCCTGTACTTCATCGTATGTTTGTCAAAGTTCCTTTAAATATAGTATCATTTGAACTTAGATTATCACGAAGAGTCATATTATCAATATCCAGGGATTAATTAAGCGAAATAAGACTCTTAATGACATTCAAACTTTTCACATTTTGAAAGAAAAGAAAATACATCGCGATTAAAAACGAAAATGGGTGAAGTTACGAAAAGTTTACAGAACTGATGAAAGTCACTAATGAAGGAAAATTATCAATATTTTTTCCCCTTCAAACTTGGATGTCTCTGGGATATTTTTGAAGCTTTTTTTCTTTCTCAAGACTTTAATTGGGTCTACGATTATGTTCTTTCTGCTGCACATTTAATTTTAAGTAAATAAGTTGAGGATCTGTCTCCTGTTAATATTAAAGCTGACATGGCTAAATGAGAGAGAGAGAGAGAGAGAGAGAGAGAGAGAGAGAGAGAGAGAGAGAGAGAGAACCAAAGACAAAGAGAGAGGGAGAGAAAGAGAGTGATCCGGAGAGAGAGAGAGAGAGAGAGAGAGAGAGAGAGAGAGAGTCAAATAAGAAAGAAAACGTGAGTTAAAATCCCAGGCAATATTGGAAAGCAATTATGCTTCTTCAAAGGGAAAGTAGCTGCAGAGCAATATCCCGTTTCCACGACAAGCACTGGCCCTTAGGAACCGTCGTCCTTCGTGGCGAGTTTTATTTTTATCATATTATTCCTACTATCAATTTCCCAATCCTTACTAAAAGCATATTCATCTGTTGCTTCATATATGTGACTCACTAGTATTTTTTAACTATTATGTCATTGATGTTTACAATATAGTATTCTTTTCCAAATGAAAAGTCATAATAGAAATTATGTATGATAAATTCGTAAAGTAA
>NC_061094.1:64604611-64622111 GCF_015104395.2 Macrobrachium nipponense
TTTTCGAACGACAAGCTTTTTTGGGGCTTTTTGGGATTTGTGGAAATCGTTAAACTGTTAGTTTTCAGTTACTTAGTGGAAAAAATGAGAAAACATGTCTGTCTGATTAACTGTGCTAAAGGAGGGAAGGATTTTTTTATGGGGTGGGACTCAGCATTTCCCAGGGAGTCAGCCTGAAGCAGTGAGCGCACCCAGTGTGACTTTTGCTTGTGCAATGACGAGTGTTCCGAGAATACCTGTGCGGCGGTCGTTGTTATATCACTACCAGCGTTTTTACGAAGAATTTCGAGTTCTTTTTTCCCATTATGGAGTAGGTGAGTGTTAAAAACTATTGTTTTTGAAAGGAGTGGGTTTTTTGTTTAAATATTTCAGGGTTATGGGATTGGTTCAAGAGGTCAAAACAATTTTTTTCTTTCCCCACCCCATAGTGAAGGTTTTTCTTTATTTGCACGTGTTTATAATAGACGTATGCATTCGTCTTTGTTTAAAACATAGGAGTGTATTTTTCTATGCATGGGAACTGTGCTTAGATAAGCAGATTTGGCTTAGTGACACAGATTGCGGCCACAATTTTAAGGGCTCAGCATATTTCTGCAGAGAGGCGCCTTGCATTACGAGGGTGTACGGGCATCCCTTGGGAGGGTAGTTGCATGGGTACCACTAGCCTCACTCGTGAGATAGTGCAGGGGATGGGCACTTCTGTATACCTTGGGTAGGGGTCCTCAGACACTATTCAAGGGGAGATGGGGGGATACTACTGGTATGCCTCGGGCTGTTCTGCCGCTTGACTGAGGGGTTATTCTCTAGGGGGGGAGAAATTTTTTGTCTCAGTGTGGGTGAAAGTTCCCCTTTTTTCCTTTTTTTTTGTTTTTTTTTTTCTTAGTGTTGGAGATGGATTTGGCCTTGACATTGAATGCTAAGATGTCAGCTGATTGATAAGTTGATGAAGTGAAATGCCCGTAGAGTCTTTTTTTTTAGAAAAGATTTTTTTTTTTCTCCCTTGGATGAAGAGAAAAGGAAATAAAAAGAGATTTTTTCTTTTTTACGAAAATGAGGGGAAAAGTGTTAACATGCACGGATGTGTTATGTGTTTCTTTGTGCCTTGAAAGACACAAATATAAGGGGGATACACAGATTATTTTTTTTATTGTGTCGGAGAAATTACTTTGAAATGCCGATGATTGGTGTTGTATCTGTGTTGTGTGGCAATGGTTGTTATGTCATGGTGTTGCATGCTGGAGAAATTGCATGTCATAGGATTCAGCAATACTGTTGTTATGCTATTGGAATTTTCACCCTTACTTGAGAATTATTGCTTTGGAGAGTTATTATTATTATTATTAATAATTATTATACTTGAGATGTGTCACGGGAGGTTTGCTTAAGTATATTATCATTACGGGAGAATTGTTTTACGAGAGAGATTTGAGATATTCATGGGAGATTATTCAATAATTATTACAGATAATTATTCAAGGATAATTATTTACGATGAATTAATGGGAGAAGTCTTTGTGTTAATTATTTGTTCAGTTTTTGTAACTTTGGAGAATATTTCAGTGATTCACTGGGGATGAGTTTTTGTCTGAATCTTGATGAATCTGGCTGAATCTTGGTAAATTGTGTGGGATTTTGCTGAACTTTTGCTGAATTTTTGGAGAATGGACAAGCATTAACTTTGGTGATAATTTTTGTACTGATACTGATGATTTGATGATAGCAATTTTTTTTGGTGATTTTGTGATAATGATATTTCTGATACTGATTTTTTTTATACTAATACGTGGGTGTTTTAATGCTATCAAGGGAGGTGAAATCTTTTGTGATTATGGGAAGAACTAACAACACATTGTTTTAGTTTTTTTTTTTTTCCTTTTTTTTTTTATGAGTTCAGCAGATAATTGCTTTTGACATCTAGTGAGTTACGGAGATAGTTAATGTGCCGTGATTTTTTCTTTTCTCCTTTTTTTGAAAATTAGCCATCGCTGACACCAGGTTTTTTTTTACCCATGGGTGAATTGAATTTGAATGTTTTTTTCTCTCCAGTTAGTGTGAATATTGTCTCAGTTTCATGACTTAGAGTCATTGTTCCGGGAACGTGTTCGTGTTTTAGCTATTTGATGCTATAGAGTAATATAGGGGAGAATTTCTTGCATGTTTTGAATGCATACGTAATGGCACTACATTTTTTTCTCTGGATATTTGTGTTCCAGAAATTGTGAGTTTTCTTGCACAATACCTTTGTTGTATTTGTGACAACTTTGTGAGAGATAGGAAACTTGGTTAAGTTTTCTAGTGGCTTATGTCGTAGTGCATATGGAGAAGTCTTTGCTTAGACACTGTGAGTTGGGAATTCTGTTATAATGAGTTGTGGCACGTTGGTGGTTTTTTCTAGAATTTTCTAGACAGTTTTATTTGCCGAGTTTTTGCCCTTTTTTAGCAGTTATGCTAAACGGAGAGAGTTTTTATAGGTTTTGACTATAACATTTAGTTATTCTCTGGAGAATTGGAGTTATAATTGAGATATATTATTTTGGAGAGATAATTGGAGGTATATTTTATTTTGGGAGTTATATTTGAGATATAATATAGGGAGATATATTTTTGGCCATTTTTTGATATTTGCCAATGTGGTATGAGCTATGTTTAGTTCAATTATTTTGCAGCCATCCTTTGGTTTGCAAATGGAGACAACATATTTGGAGATTATGGGGCAATATTTGGGAGTGTGTGAGTTAGATGCCTTGAGTGCACATTTTTTGGAGATATATTATTTGGAGCCTTGTTTTGTTCCACATGGAGTTATTGTGGAAATAGAGGTAAATATTTTGTATTTGCCGAAATAGAGGTGACTATTCTCTATTCTTGGAGTGGTGTTTTTTTTTTTTTCTACTGACATGTGGCTTTGGAGAAATAAGAGAATAATATAGGGGGTTGGTTATTAACCAAATGGAGGAAATATTTTTATAACCGGAGTGGTGTTATTATTGATATGATGTCTCATAATGGAGTTGGAATTAATCTTGGGCGGGTGACCTTTTTTTTCGTGGTTATGGAGTTTTTATTTCGAGACAAGAGAAGTTTTTTGTGGCTCTTTTTTTTATTTCGTGTCTATTTAGAGAGAAGTGGCATTACTGCATTACGAGTCATATGGAGATGTGTGTGCATTTTTCATGTTCACAAGTGTGTTATTCTTGGAGAAATATAATTTGGGAAAAGTCATGTTGAGAGAATAAGTCTTCGAGACAAATTTTTTGTGCACATTAGTCATATCCTGGAGTTAATTCTGTGAAATGTGTCAGTTAGACCTTTTTTCTTGAGAATCATGAGTTTCCAATTTATGTGTCTTACTAGACAATTTTTGTGCTGTTGTTTGAGCATGCGTCCGCAGGTGATTTTTCTGCTGACAAGCGATGTGATGAGCCGTGTGCTGATTCTTTTCTTCTGATGGTGACAGATCAGAATTTTTGCAATATCTGGGAAATGTGGCTATAGCATTTCCACGAAAAGCGCATGTTATGAGAGTTTGCTTTCTGGCAAATTCCATAATTTTACATGGAGCATTTCTTTGGGAAAACGCGGGAGTAATGCATATTATACATGTATTATGTATTTTGTGATTGGGGAAATCTACTTGTGATTATTCTTTTTTTTTTTATTGTTTTTCTTCCTTTTCCTTTCCATGAGAGATATGATTAGGGGATTGAGTTTAAATAACATTTCTTTTTTGGACGGGAGATTTGATTTTACCGGGAGATGTGATTTTTCGAGGGTTGCTATTTACGAAAGGGAGTTTAACATTAAGTCTCATTGTGATTAATTATTGAGCAGTAAAGGGGTTTTTGCTGTTAAAAGTTGGAGATTTTTACTGATTTTGTGGGTTGTCAGAACTTGAGAGAATGTTTTTGGGTCTGGGTGTTACGTGATTCTTTTCTTTCTTGGGCTTGTTACGAATTTTTTCTTTTTTTTTTTGTGAGCACATTCGAGTTCGAAATGTGAGTGCAGAATTCCGTGGAGTTGCTGTGATTTCTGAGTTGTGTGTGTGCTGATGTGCGAGTTTGGAGAATTGAATTGGAGAACTTGATGTTTTTTTTTCTTAGAGAGTTGCGATAATGACTTATCATTTTGGTAGTCATATTTAAGGGAGTTAATTGGGAGACGTTCAGTTAGTATTTCTGACCTTTTTGAGATCGTTGTTTGATAGAAGTAGTATGTTTGGGTTAATTTTCTTAGATTGACCAGAGACTTGACTGACATACTAACGCCCAAAAGTCGTCCCCGACTCCAGCAAGACGTCCACCAGCCGTGAAGAGAGGTTGCTGCCATGTTGTCCAGGGTGATTACAAGTATTTCCATGATGGGTGTTCGAGAGAATTCTACAGCGTGTTTTTTGGGGATCTACAAGAAGCCGTGAGAGTCTTCTACGATGAGGGAGGCATTCCGTCTTCCTACAGTTGCTACAGTCTACTGTCTGTGCAGCTACTTGCAGACAAGCGAAGAGGGATATTCAAGAATCCTAATGCAGAAAATATGAGAGAAAATGCGTCTTGTGTTATTGGGAGATTAAAGCGTGATAAGACTTTATTTTATAATGCCAGAGACGTGCAGTTTTTCTTATATTTTATTTTAAAAGCCGGCCAATGTTTTATATTATATAAGCAATTTTGCTAGGGCGGGAGCTAGCATATAGGGTGCGAGGCCGAGCAATCTGAAGACATAGGGTTTTTGATTAATAATATATTGTTCGTGCATTCTCTGTAACCTGTGGAATGTGGAGGACAGGGCAGAGTAACGACCTGAGAGTAGCTGATGAATGAGTTTCTAGGGGATGGCGTGAGATAAAAATGCTTAGTTCGTCGAGTCAATGTACGACAGTTTATGAACTCTTCCCAAAGTGCCTTTGTGAAACTAGATGCAGCTAGAACCGCGAGGCGCTAGCGAACTGTGTGTTCGTATGTGCGTGTGCGCCTCTTCTATTCATAATGCCAAAGTTTATGGGAAGACTTGCACAGACATTCGGGGAGGAAGGCGAAGCCATGATGCAGATGCCAAAGTGTTTTATTTATCAGTGAGTGTATTCCGGTTGGGAATGGGTAAGTGTTACCTTTACTTTAGCCAAAGGGGTGGCTTGTTTTGATATCTTGTAAGATGTTCCATTTTATTAACTTTGTCTTTGAACTTGTGTGTGTACTTACCAGAATGTGTTTTCTGTATCTTTGGCAGACGGTTCTGGATTTCGGTGGGACAGAGTTCCCAGGGAAAGGTGTGACCTTTTGGGTGACTTGACAATGAGTTGTTTTAAGTTAGTCTGTAAGACTGGATTACTTAGTTAATTGATTTAGTTATTGTAAATAAACGTTATGTTATGATGCAACTCTCTCATTTTCATTACTGTTAGAATGGAGAGAAAGAGGTGGAGAGAGAGAGAGAGAGAGATGGGTGATTACCGAGAGAGAGAGAGAGAGAGAGAGAGAGAGAGAGAGAGAGAGAGAGAGAGATGTGGGGTGATTGCCGGGAGAGAGAGAGAGAGCCTGTCTGTGTAGTGGGTGTGGGGGTCTGCCTTCCGTTTCGTGTCCACGCTTACCGGGGGGGGGGGGTATGAAATACATGAGGGTTTTTCCCACGTAATATATATATATATATAAATACATATATCTATATATATAGTATATATATATATATATATATATATATATATATATATATATATATATATATTTACTATTCACCTCTGCATATATCTATAAGTTGTTCCTCCCCAAGCGTAGCGCTTATTCTTTCAATATGTACAACAGTTCCTGCGCGGAAGACCAAAAGGTGGCATTTGTTCTTGCAGTAAATATCAGTGCCTGCGTGGAAAATCTGTTTCACGCAAAGTGGAAATAAACTTCTGTTTCGACCATGAATTACCGGGGTGTACCCAAAATCTTAACCGAAATTCGTGACCTGATTTTATACTGAAATAGAAAAGTCTTTTTTATATAAAAATTATGCTTATTTTACCATTTTTTAACGTTGTTTTCATGTTCTGCATCCAAATGTTAAAGTATTTACAAATTGAAGTAATCAGGAATCTGTTTGTATCTAGAAAAACAATTACAATATAGATTGACTATCATAAAACCTATGTTCTTATTATAATGACCCTGTTTCATGATTTTGTTTTACCGTGACAGATTGACCCTACATTTTCATTTAGTTGTAATATTTTTTTCTCCGTAGATTACATTATTCTTCACATTTGTATATAAAAGAGAAGAGGAATCAATGAACGTAGATTTACTCTTATAAAAATGAACAAATCTCAAACAAATATGCTTCAGAATGAAAGAGGAGATTTTCCCTGGTAACATTGGAATAAAACTTTGTTAAGGGAGAAGAAAAAGGATGTACTATAAACAAACCCATGTTTATATATAATATTTGATGTGGGAATGAAGTAAACATTTGAATCGTCCCTCACTCAAAAACGGAACTTTTTTTATCCTCTTCTGGGAATCCTGTGGAAATGGGATCCTAATCATCTTTAGCTTGTTATAAAGGATGCGATCTCAGACATCCTTGAGGCTCTATGGCTTTTGTGAGGTAGGATACTAGATAAGTGAAGCAGCGTAGGAAGCTTAGTTTGACGATTCTTGGAATCTTGCTGCAAATGAATGACTCTTGGAATTTGCTGCAAATGAAGGATTCTTGGACTCTACTGCAAATGAGTAACGATTCTTGGAATATGCCGCAAATGAATGACAATTTTTGGGATGTGCTGATAATTAAAAACGATTCCTGGAATTTTACTGCAAACGAATGATTCCTGGAACCTTGCAGATAGTTAATGACAAATTTTGGAATCTGCTGCGAATTAATACCGGTTCTTGGACTTGATGGCGAATTAATGACAATTCCTTGAATTCTACTGCAAATTATTGACATTTCCGAAATGACGATTTTTGGAATCTGCTGCAAAACAATGACAATTCTTGGAATCTACTGCAAATAAAAGGAGATTACTGGTATCTGCAACAAATTACTGACGATTCTTGGAATCTGCTGCGCATTAATGACGATTCTTAGAATATGTTGCAAATGAAAGGGGATTACTGGAATCTGCTGCATATTAATGATGGTTCTTTAATACCCGTTCTTGGAATTGATGGCAAATTAATAATGATTCCTGAAATCTTCCACAAACTAACGATGAGTCTTGGAATTTGCTGCAAAGTGATGAGGATTCTTGGAATCCACTGCTGATTGAAGATGATTTTTGGAATCTCTGCAAATTGCCGGCGAATTTTGGAATCTACTGCAAATTGATGACAATTCCTGGAACTGCTGATAAAACAACGAGGATTTTGGAATAGGCTGAAAATCAATGACGACTCTTGGAATTTCCTGCAAATTAATTGCTAGCCTTGGAATCTGCTAAATGAAGATTATTGGCATCTGTTGCAAGTTGAGGACGATTCTTGGAATATGCTGCAAATTAATGACGATTCTTGGCAACTGCTGCAAATGAACGATTCCTGGAATCTGCTGCAAATTAATGACGATTCCTGGAGTACGCAGCAAATTTATGGCAATTCTTGAAATCTTGGGAAATGAATAATTGGAATCTGCTGCAAAATAATTATGATTGTTGGAATCTACTGTAATTCTTGCCATCTACTGCAAATTAACGATGGTTCCTTGAATCTTCTACAAAATAAATGACGATGTAATTATACACACACAATATTAAGCAACACATTTCGTTTAATATCTAATTCGCGGTGAATTTTAAGTGATAAATTGATTGGTGAAGTCACTCAAAAAACTGTTGCATAATGTTCCAGAAGTTTTCGTTCACCTACCAATAATTAATTCTTTTGATATTTACAATGAAATGTGATTTTCTTATTCGATTTTGGTTATTAATCATACGGCCAACAGTATAAGAAAGAATGGTAAGTGAAAAACTCATATTACGAATAATAACGAGGCATTTTGAAAAATTTCGTGCCAAATGATTGGGCAAAAGAGTCAAAGAAGAAACTATATTTCGAATTCAAATAAAAGCATCTTAACTAATACGATTATCTATTATATATTTGGCAATGTGTGTATGTATGTTTGTATGTATATGTATGTATGTATGTATGTATGTATGTATGTATGTATGTATGTATGTATGTATATTTGGTATGGGCGCCCGGGCCTTCAGTCTGCCGGGACTGAGATTCGGAACGGAGATGGGTTTCCACCCCGGGAAGGTCGAGACTTATGTTTGGGAGCCCGGAAGCATATTCCTGAAGTCTGGATGGAAATAGACCCTCTCGGATATTACAACAAATCAGAGCGTGTTATGTAGCGGTGACGTTGTGAGACTCCGCCCTCCTTAGTGTTACCACCTATAAACTTTTCTTAATTCTTGCAAAAGCACCAGTTTTGAAAATATTAATCGTATATAATACGTTATAATATTGGTAAATATATTATTTATTATAGATACATAGAGAATATATGTATCAATTATGCTGTACCAACTAGCATTTACGCTGGCTCTTATTATTATAAAAAGGTACTGAAAGTCTAAGTACGCAAGGTATATGGCACCATTGCTCAATGTAAACAAACTGAAGACGTTCCTCGGGCGTCTGGATTCCGTAAAAACTGCAAACTAGTTGAATAATTTGCTGCATTGCACTGGAAGTGCAATAAGGAATGGTGGAGCTGGGCGACTTAAGATACCTTGTCAGCCAACCTCCATCGCAAGACGCTCAACTGGCAGGCAAAGGGGAGCTGCACCGCTGTGTAAAGGCCGTCATCCAACAGGTGCTGTGTCTTCAAAACCTAAACGTCCCCGTAATTTGGCGCACAACATTTCCTGCAACGTGGCCAATGGGAAATCTCATGCACAAATCATTAAGTGAAAAATAGTTATATTTATGTATTTTTTTTTATTGGCATATATTTGATTGAAATGGAAAATAGGAAACCTATTTTCGAATTCATATTTCTCACACTTCACAATAGTTTTTGATTAGTGTTAGGGCAACGTATTAATTTTATGTATTTATTATAGCTCTTAAGACATGAATTATTCCATTTTTATTGTATCTGGTTGACAATGGAACTGTGCAGTTTGGAGTCAATTAACTTTGGTATGATGTACAATGTGAGTAATCTTTTGTATATAATAAACTTTTTTGTAAATAATTTGTTTTTTTCCCTTATATTCCAAGCTATGCAGTTGAATTTAAAATTTACAATGAAATATCAGCAAAGGAAAGCTTTTTGGTATCCGAGGCTGCAATGGTAATATGTATAATATAAGCAAAGCAAAAATTTTGTATAGTTTAGGATATCTGCACAACAAAACCTGAGCATGGCCTTGGTTGTAAAACACTGCGTAAATTTGTGCTTTATTACATATCTGTGCAAAATGAAAAATTTTCTGGTATATTTTTCTTTGACTAGAATGAATTTGCTACTCATTTCCGTATGGATATTATTGAAAGAATGTGTTTTTTTTTATTGCAACATAGATTTACCCTAGCAACTAAAATAAAGGTCTATATTTCCTGTCTCACACCATGTATACTTCCGAACATGAATTACCATCGGTATTCTAGCCTAACTTGTACATTTAAAATCGAGTCAAAACTACAAAACAACAATAGAAAATATATATGTAGTATATAAGCAGCAAAGAACAAGTCAACTTGCAGAAGAATTATATATGACCAAAAGGGCAAAATTTGTGCATTTTGAAGGGTACAATGATTCCAAATAAAATTCAAAGTAACCAAAATTTTAAACTGTCAGCCTACTTCATGTACTAAATGCATAAGTGTCGAGGCCAATATGAGTAGATGAGTCATTTTTTCAATGGGTGAGGTATTACGTAACGAAACAGCTGATTGCCAGGGGATCATAGTCCTCCTGTCGACGCCAGTATATGTAGTTAAGTAATTTTTCAACGGGTGAAGTATTACGTAACGAAACAGCTGATTGACATGGGATCATAGCCCTTCTGTTGTGTTTCATTGAGCAATGTTGCCATCCATATGCCTTGCGTATCTCGGTACTCTTTTTGATAATTATATTGACCAATATTATAACCTCTCACAAGATTATATTCTCAAAACTGGTGCTTCTGCATGAATTTATTATATAATGAGGAGGCTGATTGCCATGGGCATGGCTTTCTGCGTGTTTCATTGAGCAATGGTCCCATCTGCCTTGCATATCTCAGTAACTTATGATGCATAAACGCCAGCGAAAATATTAGCTGGTACAACATAGTAGATACATATTTTCTGTATACATCTATAATAACTATATTTACCAATATTAAACCTACTATATAAGATTAATATAACTGGTGCTTCTGCAAGAAATAAGAAAAGCGTATACGTGGTAGCGCTAGGAGGGTGGAGTCTCACGATGTTACCGCTACAAATCACGCTCTGATTGGTTCTAATATCCGCGAGGTTCTCTATTTCCATCCAGACTTCAGGAATATGCAGCCCGGAAACCACCCGGGGAGCCCGGGGTCCCAAAATTTCTACTTCCCCCTCTCCGAAGGGTGAGAAGGGATTCCGTGAAACAGAGCTGGTTCTGCCCGTGAAATGGGGCTGGCTATGCCCGTAGACTTAGTTACTTTACAAATTTCTGTATACATATGACTTATTATTTAGAAAAGAATTGTTCGAGAGAGAAAGAGAAAGAAAGAGAGAGTAAGAGAAAGGAACGAGAGGGAGAGGAAAAGAGAGAGAGAGAGAAAGAGATTATTGTATATTATATATAATATATATATATATATATATATATATATATATATATATATATATATATATATATATGCTCTGGGTTACATGGACCAGTCTAGCTAGGACCCACCCTACGGGCGGATAACCAGCTAGTATTGAATAATCACCAACGAAAGTATTATATAAATAAATGAAGATATCAATAACTCTATCATAATCACTGACAAACACAAAAAAGAAAAAAAAATCTCATAACGTCGTGTGTTATCGTGTGACGCCACAATTGGACAGGAAAGTTAAATGTCTCGTCTCTTGCACCGATAAGTTGGATAACAAACTCAGCCGCATCACAATATCTCGTAGATCATTGATCATTAGCTTGCATGAGACTAATGTTTCTATAGCAGATTTTGCTCAACAGCTTGGCGTAAATAGAACAACCGTGTATAGATGGATACGAAAACAGAGAGAAAAATATAATAAATTCATTGAAAAAAGTGGAGGACGTCCCTATGTTTGCACTACGGTTGAAGATCACTGAAGGAGTTCGGCCTAACTCCACTGACAACCGGTGGTGCTATAAAAAGAGAACACTATGCTCTCCCTTCAAGTTGGTGCCTAAACCATCCGTAACAGGCTACATGAAGCTAAGGTATCATTTCATCAAACTCCTGCCAAGAAATGCTTCATAACAGAGAAACACAAAGAAGAGAGGCTAGGGTTTGCGTTACAATATTATCCACCGGCCTATGATATCTGGAAGAAAGTCATCTTCAATGAGGAGGAGACATTCTCCACTGGTGAGCATGTAGTCTTCTTCGCTGCTGGCGTTTAACATTAACTAAGTTAATGTTGAACTTTTTGCTAATTTTAATTCTTTAGAAGCTTATATAATAAGAAATACAAAAATAGGCGTAATATATTCAGTTAATTTCATAAGAGGTATCAAAACGATAGGCCTAAGTAGCAACGAAAGAAACCAGAAAGGCATATATATAATATATATTAATATATATATATATATATATATATATATATATATATATATATATATATATATATATATAAGTGCGATTATATAGTCTGTTTTATTATAAAAATTGACATGAAATTTGTTAGCCTAGGTGAGTACATTTTATATAGTAAGCAACTAGTCAAATAGGCCTAAGTGTCGTTAAAGGTAGTCAGAATACATGGTAGGGCCTGAGATATATATATATATATATATATATATATATATATATATGTATATTATATATATATATATATATATATATATATATATGTATATATATATATATATATATATATATATATATATATATATATATATATATATATATATATATAGCCATGCCAACAAATCTTTACAAAGCCGCACTAATTATTGGTGATACTAGGGCCATGTTCAACTTATAACGGTCGTAGACCTACGTCTACAAAGTTCACACATATGAAGGAAATGAAACACAAAGATGGAAATATCAAAATATAAGAACAGTGATAACTTTTTAAGTATTGTAGTAACACCCATTAGTCAAAAAAGTACGGCAACAATACCAGAAAAAAACCTATACGTTACTTCTCTAGCCCACCAGTAGTTTCTGAGCGGTTTGCTTACAAAGGACTTGCCGAATAGCGCCAGATGTCACTATTATAAGGTCAGGAAATGGATTAGCGAAAGAATTGAATTGTTGCTGGGCTGTCAAGTTGATTAGATAACGTTTACGCGAACTTGACTCTATCAATAGAATAATTATGACGTCAGATCAAAAAGAAGAAGTGACAGGATTCATGTAATAATGAAGAGAAAGTGATAATAACATATTCGTTCTCTTAACCGATTAGTGTTTTAGCCTAGAGAGAGGAACTGCTTACCATGCTTCTGAAAAAGCATTATATCTTGGTAATTTTTCTTTATATTGGTAGAAAATAATGTTAACACGCCATCGAATGACGTTTTCGGTAAATATTACAACGGCAGCAAACATTCATCTTTCATCCTAATGTGTCTGGAGCGCCCGTACATAGGTTTTTTACCTACCGTCGAGACTAATGTACGACTTGTGTCTCACCAGCCAATCAGCTCTTTTGTTATTGTCGTCGCGTACGTACTCACTGCACGAACCTGTTTGCTTGGTATTAATCAACTTTATAGCTATTATCAGCGGGTAATTAGTTTAGGCACTATAGATTCTCTTTAAGTTTGAGGTGGGTCTGGACAGTCTCCGGATATTGTGAAAAATAAAGCAAAAAGTGAAATATCATTGTATCGATGTCTTCAGTGGTAAAGGTAAAGGCTCTTGCCTGATGTTACATGTTCTGACGATGGTAATAGTGATGATAATGAGCCTTTTCTGGTGACACACCTGGTGATAGTGTTGTTATGTGGAGGGAAGACAGTGTTATAGTATTTGAGGGTAAAGAGGCAAACTTTGATAGTGAAGAGAAGGGAAAACGCGGAAGGAAAGCTTGTAGGCCTAGTGTGAAGAGAGAGAGAAAAGTTCTCATTATTATGATGTGGTTCCTTACCAGTGGAACCTTCTACTGAGGAGGCACAATTAGGACAACAGGAAAAGGGGAGAAATTTGGTTCCCTACAAGTGGAACCATCCGCTGATGAGGCTGAATAATTTGAACAAGAAAAGGGAAGAAAATGGGTTTCCTATCTGTTGTTTTAATCTGCACGATTAAAACAACAGGAAAAGGGGAGATAACGGGTTCCCTGCGTGTGGAACCTTCTGCTAATAAGTCCGGGAAATTTGATAAAGAAAAGGGAAGAAAAAGGGTTCCCAATCTGTGGAACCTTCTACTAATTAGGCTGAACAATTATGAAAAAAGCTAAGTAGACTAGAAACAAAGGCCTTTGTCTGTTCCACCAAACCGTTTTTAAGAAGACTTGTACCAGGAAAACTGTTTCACCAAGAGGGTAAGTTCCCTTTGCAATTGCAAGAATGAGATAATTGCAGAGATTAGGATTAATGTGATCTTCAAGGCTCACTGATCAATGATCGGTTGAGGACTAGAACACCATGGAGAAAGCAGAGGCTGTTTTAGAGTGTTAATGGACAAGTACAACTTGTGGAAGTTTGTTCCAGCCAATACATCCGTCAATACATCCCAGAACAACAATTAGGTCTGTGTCACAATGCGCTTGTAGTTGTAACAGACCATGCCACGTCCTCGTCTTTGCCAGCAAATTTCAAAACATCTCAGATAATGGTGAGTAAAACTTTTTTTTTTTTTTTCGCCAATATCAATTTTTTTCAATGCCTTTTTATCGATTAACGATTATTAATTACCATTATCTTTGTCATTATTCATGATTCATAAGTTTGTTAGGATTATTATTAACACCGTTTCGAGTTTCTTGATGTTTATTACTTTGGTGTGACAATGTAAGTTTTTTTGAAAATGTTAAATTTTTTATTTTTTTAATAATCACATTTCCCTTCATTAATCATTAATCACAAGTTTTTTAGTATTACCATTAACATACTCTGTGACAATATTTATTGATGCTTATTACCTATCTGACAATAATGTTTATTAACTGTCTAACAATATTAATTTTTAATGAATTATTTTGCCATTAATCACTACTGCCTTCATTATTAATCATTATTATTATTGACATATTCTTAATATGATTATTTACGTTTATTGCAGTTTATTAACTGTTTCATAATATTTATTTCCTTGACTTTTGTGAAATTTGTGTATTTTTGTATAAATGGCCGTTTTCATCATTAATCAAATTTTTTTTACTATTATTGTTAGCATGGTTGATGTCTATTGATGCTTATTACTGTGTGACAATATTCATTCATTAATACTTATTGACTGTTTATAATAAGTTAATAATGTTTATTAACTGCATAATGATATTTATTAATATTTATTAACTCTGCCACAATATTTATTAATGTTTATTAACTCTGCCACAATATCTACCAAAGTTTATTAACTGCTGGAAAATATTTATTAATGTTTATTAACTGTGGGACTATAAAAATTAGCTTTTATTAACTGCGGGACAATATTTATAAATGTTTATTAACTGTGGGGCAATATTAATGTTTATTAACTTTTATTAATTGTGGGCAATATCTTTTAATGTTTATTACCTGTGGGACAATATTCATTAATGTTTATTAAGCGTGGGACGATATATGTTAATGTTTATTAACTGTGTTTAAATATTTATTAATGTTTATTAACTGTGCTTAAATATTTCCTAATGATTATTAACTTAATAATTAATAATTATGTGACAATATTTATTATTGTTCATCAACTGTGCGCAAATATGTGTTGAGGTATGATAACGGTTTGACAATATTTATCAATGATTATTAACCGTATGGCAATCTGAATATTCATTTTGCACTATTCACATATATCCTCTTCATTAAACATTATTTTCATTATCTTTAACATTCTACATTCCTTTCCATTCCATTTCATTTAGTGTTTATTGTTTTTTGTTGGCAATTATGTATCTGGGAGTATTTTCTTTTCAAACTTATATATATATATAATATATATATATATATACATCTCAGTTTAATTCTTAAAAGGGGTCCCTGTTTTCAAAATAGCCTTATCGTAAGTGTTTCTATCATGTCTTACTTCTAGCAAGTGAAGTGACGATGGCTTCTTGGTTTTCACCTGATAAAAGCATTACTGGTCTTTCAATCAGCGAGGTAAACCATGGTTGGGTATGGTCGTTGCTTGGACGGGTAGTCACGAAGGGAAGCCAGATGCTTTGTCAAAGCTTAGGTCTGGCAACTTCAACCAATAAATTCTGGTCGTATGTCCTAATGAGATTAATTTCAGCTTTGTTTTACTTGGGAAATGTTAAGAAATCTCTTGGTTGTATTCCAGAAGTAAGAGAAAAATTGTGAAGATTTTTAATGAATTCTAACACATTTGCAAGAGAGAGAGAGAGAGAGAGAAGCAGACGAGAGAGAGAGAGAGAGAGAGAGACGAGAGAGGGAGAGAGAGAGAGAGGAGAGGGAAGAAGAGGGAGGGAGGGCGCTATTACGTACACTTCTCAGCGATGCTCTCGAAACGACAAGACAGTTTTGCTTTCTTTTTGGGAGAAACTTCGCATTAGTTGCGCCCCGTTGTCAAAGTTGATGCTCAGAAGTTCAATTCTTACATTTTTGCTGGTGTCGGGGGAGGGGCTGGGGCGGGGGTGAGATGTAGATGAGGCGGGGGGGGGGGGGGGGAGCCGGGGGGAGCCTATCCTCAAAGTTTGTTTTGCCTGTGATAAGAGATTGAGAAAAGAAACATTGACGATGTTCAGCGACGTTCTCAAGCACCCGAAAAAGCTTCGCCTGGAAATTCCAAAATGTATCATAGAGCTTGCACACTGTTTCGACACAAGTTGAGCAAACACGGAGACACTCTTTTGACTACTGGCATCTTGTCGAGAATTTGAATCTGGAGAATTTATCCGGAGTATTTATTTAGAGAATTTCCCTTGCGTATTTATTGCATAAAGCGTGACAAAATGATTCTGTGAGATAAAGCGTGAATCGGAATATTCGGAATATGAAATATAAATATTGGGAACAAAAAAATAAATAAATAGTCGTTTTATAAAGTTCCATAAATAAGATAGAAAATCAAGATAAAATCAAGAATTAAAAGTTACGGAACATTGCGGTCTCTTTCCATCGTTAATTGCAAACAAATAAATTATTGTTATCAAGATGAGTAACTCATGATTTGTGGGTTTGTTCCTTCTTTATTTGGATGCAGTTTAAAATTAATTTTACCACTGAAAACTGAATGAGAAAATTACCTTTATATATATATATATATATATATATATATATATATATATATATATATATATATATATATAAATATATATTCTCTTGACACGACACCTTCCTTTGAGGCAAAACATATAAAAGTATTTTTTTTCTTTTTGTTATTCCCTTACAACAGACAGAGTTGTTCCTGAAAGCTGGGTGGTGGAAAGAACTTGGACAATGGAGCTATAGTTAGTTGTCCATTCTTTGTGACTTGTGACCCACAGTTATGTTCACTCGTTAGAGAAGCTTTGTGTGGGAACATTTCTCTGGCGGTGTTGGATGTTGTTACCAAAATAAGACATTTTCTGCTGGACTTAAGGGATTTTGCGGTTTCCTTTATGTCTGTGGATTCAGTAATGACTCGTTGGTGAGATGTATTCAGAATTATGCTTAATTTGCTTTAATGGCAGAGATATAGAAGTAGGAAAAAGATATTTCTTATATATTGGAAAAAGTGTAAAATCCTGTTCTAAGTACACAGAACACTGTGAAACCCTGTTCTAAGCATAAGAACAACTGTAAATGTCTGTTGTGAGTATACAGTACACAGTAATCCTGTTCTAATTTCATAGAACACTAAAATCCTGTTTTAAGCATAAAGAACTACTGTAAATCCTGTTCCAAGCACACAGAACACTGTATAATCCTGTTCTAAGTATACAGAACACTGTAAAATCCTGTTATAAGTATACAGAAAAAGTTTAAAATCATGTTCTAAGTATACTGAACGGTATAAAATCATGTTCTAAATTTACAGAACAACTGACAAATCTTGCTGTGAATATACAGAAAGCTGGGTATTGCCAATGTTAATAGATGATAAATTTTTTACTTTGGTAACATTTCACAAAAAACAACACTATTCATGCTACTCTCTCTCTCTCTCTCTCTCTCTCTCTCTCTCTCTCTCTCTCTCTCTCCGTTAGAG
>NC_061094.1:64627111-64657111 GCF_015104395.2 Macrobrachium nipponense
TATATATATACGTGTATGTATATATACAACTTATATATATATATATATATATATCTATATATATATATATATATATATATATATATATATATATATATACTTAATATATATATTATATATATATATATATATATATATATAAATGTGTGTGTTCTCTTGACACGACACCTTCCTTTGGGGCAAAACATATAAAAGAATTTTTTTGTTATTCCCTTACAACAGACAGAGTTGTTCCTGAAAGCTGGGTGGTGGAAAGAACTTGGACAATGGAGCTGTAGTTAGTTGTCCATTCTTTGTGACTTGTGACCCACAGTTATGTTCACTCGTTAGAGACGCTGGGTGTGGGAACATTTCTCTGGCGGTGTTGGATGGTGTTACCAAAATAAGACATTTTCTGCTGGACTTCAGGGATTTTGCGGTTTCCTTTATGTCTGTGGATTCAGTAACGACTGGTTGGTTAGATGCATTCAGAAATCATCCTTAATTTGCTTTAATGGTAGAGATATAGTGGTAGGAAAAAAATATTTCTTATTTATTGAAAAAGTGGTAAAATCCGGTTCTAAGTACACAGAACACTGTAACACCATGTTCTAAGCATAAGAACATCTGTAAATTTCTGTTTTGTGTATACAGTACACAGTAATCCTGTTCTAATTACATAGAACACTAAAATCCTGTTCTAAGTATACAGGAAAATTATAAAATCATATTCTAAGTATACAGAACACTATAAAATCATGTTCTAAGTATACAGAACACTATAAAAACATGTTCTAAGTATACAGAACACTATAAAAACATGTTCTAATTATACAGAACACTATAAAAACATGTTCTAAGTATACAGAACACTATAAAAGCATGTTCTAGGTATACAGAACAACTGACAAATCTTGCTGGGAATATACAGAAAACTGGGTATTGCCTATGTTAATAGATGATAAATTTTTGACTTTGGTAACATTTCACAAAAAACAACACTATTCATGCTACCCTCTCTCTCTCTCTCTCTCTCTCTCTCTCTCTCTCTCTCTCTCGCCGTTAGAGACAGAAATAAACCTTTATTAGAAATGGGTCCTCACCACCATTGTGACCTCGAAAGTTCTCGAAAGTTGCAAATCCATCTGTCATTATCGCACTCGCTTTTAATTACAGTTGGGGAATCAGGAACCTCGACAGGGAATCGTCGACCTGAATCCTCCAAATGTTTCTTGTGAGATGCAAACTTCTGGTTGCTCTCGATATCTTTAATTTCATTAGTACTAATGAATTCACTTCTTTATAACGACCCTCCTTTCATTAGTTTTATTAGTTGTAATGAAGTCATTTATGTAAGAAGACTCTTGTGAAACGGCAAAGATTTTACGCAGAGAGAGAGAGAGAGAGAGAGAGAGAGAGAAGAGAGGAGAGAGAGAGAGAGAGAAAGAGAGAGAGAGAGAGTGGAATTTCTCTTCACTTATTTCATTCAAGAACATTAATTGCAGCGGTATGAATAGTAGTGAGAAAGTCAGTTCTCTGTAACAGCTCTCTTTTCGTAAAGTATTAATGGTAGTGGTGGTGGTGGCAATAAGGACATTCTCTCTCTCTCTCTCTCTCCCTCTCTCTCTCTATCTCTCTCTCTCTCTCTCTCCTTCTGTTATATACACAGGTAATAAAATAGCAATATAGCCTTATTAAGTTTTCCTAGCTATCTCGAACGAAAAGGTTCGAGCACCTTTAGAATCTAATAATCTGCTTTTCTTTATATCCTTTCTTCCTTTCACGTGTTTAAACACCCAACACAGCCAGAGGAAAAGCAAATATAAGTAAATAAACTGATAATTGAATAGGTAAATAAATAAACAGGTAGATAAGAAATTAAAATCTCGTAAAAGTTTAAGACTTGTTTGCAAGAGCGACTCGCCAGAGAATATTAGCTATGCAAATCAGTCATGGAAATGTATACGAGACTTTGCTGGCTGGTTAAATATGGTTCGTCGTGTATAGTACTAGCCCCTTGGGGACATCAAATGTTCCCAGGAGTATTTGTGATCCCCCAGGGGCTGGAACTGAACACGGCTATACAGTGTAGGTGAACCACCGTCTCACCGTGTTTAGTACTATAGTAGATTCACATCACCGGTGCATCTGATGTCTAGGCCAGTCCCTTACGACGCTCCTGATAGGCTGTTGATAAGCCAATCACGGGACTCGAAACTCTCAGTCACTCTCGAGAGAGCTCACATAGGCAGGATGTATGTTCCACCTCTCCTGAGGGATACGTCTTTCAAAAGCATCCTTCAGGAGAGGTGGAACATACAGCCTGCCTATATGAACTCTCGAGAGAGACTGAGAGTTTCCAGCTCTGTCATTGTCTTATCAACAGCCAATCAGAAGCGCCATAAGGGACTGGCCTAGACATCAAATGCACCTGTGATGTGAAACTACTATAGCTCCCGGGAATCAAATGTTCCTGGATTTTCCGAATTTACTGTAATATATATATAAGAGAGTTTGGACGTCGTATTTTCACGGGATTTCTTAAAAGAATAAAAAAACCGCGTCTTTTTAATCAAGCAAGAAAAACAAAGATTTTTTTCCTTGGACGAGTTGATTAAAACAAGGGCATTCAGTGCCTCATGGCACTGAAAGTTTGGCGATAAAGATGAGTTCTCTTGTTTTCTTGGAAGAGGTACATAAGCATTGCAGAGTCTACGTAATTATGCGTACTTTTCCTAGCGTTCGTTTTAACTGTTTGCTTGTCTTTCATAAACTCAAAAGAAAATGAGATATAATGACTAGATTTGTCTGATTTATCGTACATATAACAGACAGGAGATAAGAGAGAAAAGGTTTATATAATCTTTAAAACAAAATATTAAAATGTGGAATAGTAATATGAAAGAAGAGAAACAATATCGCTGAAATACCCAAAAAAGTCTTTAAATTTCGAAAGAGAAAAATAAGAACAATGGAATTTTATGGAATGAAGTACTGACAATAAAGAAAATCTAAGTAAACTTTGCACTCAAGGAAAGCCACCTTAAATATCTGTTTCGCCAGAAGGATGAAGTATAGAATTGTACCTTTGTTTAGATAAAAGACACTCGGTGAAAATGGTTATCTCTCTCTCTCTCTCTCTCTCTCTCTCTCTCTCTCTCTCTCTCTCTCTCTCTCTCTCTATGGACTACGGCTTTCAAAATAGAGAAAGCAGCCCCCAAGATCTTTGTTTTTTCTCTCTGTATCTGGCTCCATCCATTGTCTAATCTTTTCTACCCATTCCGTCCTCCCTGTCGTCTTCTGTGGCATCGTCCTCTCAGTTCGTCTTCGTGTAATTCGTTGTCGTGTGACATTTCCCTTTCCAGTTCTTCTCCTTCTGTTGGGGAGAGCCAGGTCTTTTTCTTTATGTTCCTTACTTGGTCTGCCAGCCTCTGCTCTGTTTGGGGGGTGTTATTCCTCTCATTCCAGATGTTGACCAATCTTCTTCTATATCCTCTCCCCCTCGGTTGCTTCTGATGTAGCATCTCCATATTTCCTTATTTTTTCTTCTCTTGTTCCATTTCTTCCTTTTTTTTGCCTCTGTAGCTCCAATCTCAGCTGTTGATTACTGTCGTTGTGGTGATCAGTTGCTGGATGACGACCTCCAGTACCTGACCGTTTTCCCCTACAATTGGGTTGAATACCTGGTTGCCGGACGAAGCTCCTCTGTTGCCAGAGGTTCCATTTACGTCGTTGTCGTTTTTCCTCCTCATTTCTTTCCATCATTGCTGAGTTTTGCTATTTACCCATAGCTGGACCCTACCCCATCAGGGATAGGTACTCATTTACAGCTGAGTAGACTGAGGATATTATGGTAAAGATCCTTTCCCAAGGAATCAACGCCGAGGAGAGCGGTCACCCATCCAACGACTGACCAGCCCTAATGTTTGCTTAACTTGACTTAAGTCTATTGACGACCTAACCCACTCCTCCACGGCGCCACATATTATTATTATTATTATTATTATTATTATTATTATTATTATTATTATTATTATTATTATTATTATTATTCAGTAGATGAACACTATTCATGTGGAACAAGCCCACTGGAGACACTATAATTAAAATTCAAGCTTTCAAAGAACATGATGTTCATTTGAAAGAAGTAATAGAAGGTGATGTAAAATACAGAAAGACGAGATCAGTTGTTAGAGAAATAAATTTAAAAAATAATAAAAAAAAGACATAAAAGCGTGCATAAATGATTGAACTACAAGGAGAATTGTTTTAGGGAAATGATGCATTTTATCCTCGTTTGAACTATCGAGAAATTATGTTTTGGAATCGAATAAAAAAAAAATATTGGTCCCCATCGGGAAACGCCCATCGAAAGTGGACAAAAAACGTTTCCTATATTTTGGCAGTCGATGGTAAGTGAGCTCGAGTGAATTTTATTTCGTCTATTTTTCCACCTTATATCTCTCTATCTCTCTCTCTCTCCCTCCCTGTTTTC
Source organism: Macrobrachium nipponense (assembly GCF_015104395.2). Taxonomy (NCBI): domain Eukaryota; kingdom Metazoa; phylum Arthropoda; class Malacostraca; order Decapoda; family Palaemonidae; genus Macrobrachium; species Macrobrachium nipponense. The sequence goes on from NC_061094.1 coordinate 64,631,586, forward strand.
AACGCAGTTTTAAACCGTCCTTTTGCCAGCCTTTATCAGGTTTTGCATCAAAAGCTAAACTGGTTTTTTCGGCGGTTTTTTTCCACTGTCCAGATATAAACGTTCGTGGTCACCTTTGACGTTTTTAGAAAGCGAAAACAGTCTCGATATTCACTAAACGTTATGTTGTATATATTTTGAGATAGAAAAACAAGGAAATAATAATAATAATAATTGTAACAAAGATGATGTTGATAATAATAATAATAATAATAATAATAATAATAATAATAATAATAATAATAATAATAATAATAATATAATAATAATAATAATAATAATAATAATAAGAGTATTATTATTGAAAAAGAAACCCACAAAATCACTTTGTAACTTGTTTACTTCTAATATTTTATTTACATTTAGAGTGTGTAGTAAAACTAAATGTAAAATACTTAGAAATGATTTTGTGGGTTTCTTTTTCAATCTTCAGAAGAAAACTGAAAGAAGTTTTTGTTTGGAGTATTATTATTATTATTATTATTATTATTATTATTATTATTATTATTATTAATTATTATTATTATTATTATTATTAGGCATTCTCTCCGGAAAGTAAACAAACGATAAAAGAACCTTCTCTGCAGGGTTTTGAGAGGCTGACCTGTAAGTGACAACAGTTCTCAGATGAATGAGTAAAGGCGTGAGTGAGCGAGTAAGGTAAATGAATAAAAGAAAGTGAAAAACTTGTTCCAAGATAATCTGACAGTTGGGTTAGAACTGTAAAGAAGACCGTAATTATGTCCCCTGAGTAGTTTCACGGTTCCTAATTGCACGCTGCTGAAAGCTTCAGTCTTGCTATTCTATTTAGTCTTTTTATGTTTATTATCTTGTTCTCTCTAGTACAGATGTGGACCTCTGACCTCCAAATTCAGTCCTGATCTCTGCTGATGCTGCTGACATCTCCTGAATTCTGGTGCTTCGATTAACTGATATCCTTTCCCTCTTATCTATATGTTTATTACCCTCTCCTATAACTTCTCTCTCTCTCTCTCTCTCTCTCTCTCTCTCTCTCTCTCTCTCTCTCTCTCTCTCTCTCTCTCTCTCTGCAGGCTGATTTCTCTTTAAAGCCCCCTTGGGTTTACTATAATCTCTTGACAGCTGAAGATTTCAAGAGAGAAAGGAAGTATAGGAAAGGTTATTTGCTGAACTGACCTCTTTCCATTCATTTAACCTCGATACATGCTACAAAACGGGGTTATCTTCAGTCATATGTGAATGAACAGGTTCTTAGGAAAGCGCATTGACATGAGACAACATTTCTATATTTGATGAAAAGTCAAATATTGGAGAAATCTTTGATTTTTCTGTATTTTTGAAAATGCATACGAAAAGAGCCCAAAAGCCCATTTATTTAATGGATTCGAAGCAACCACATCATCAGGTTGACTTCTTTACGATAAACTTTTAATGATAAAAAGAAATAAATATTTTTTTCGAAAAATGTCAAGAAACAGGACTTTCGGTTTGAGGTTTTTCAATATCCACTTTTACGCTGACAGTGTTCAAGTTTATGATCTCGTCTTCTTAAATGTTGTTATAAACAACAGTTTGACTTCAGTCACTGTCAGTCTTTTACAATTATAATATTTTCTAAAAATAAAAAAAAGGCAAGAAAAAGGTGTTTTTAGCACGGTTTCTTTTTCTTATTTTTCTTCTTTTTTTTCTTGTAATTGTTGAACTATACCGATCTTGTTTTCTTGCTGTTATGGTGAAACAATATTTCTTGATTACCCTCTAGTTTTTCACTTTCCCTTTGGGACTTCTCACCAGTTTATCCCGTGTCTGATTCTATTCTCCATTTATCTAATTACACGGCTTTGTTAGTAAGGTGCCTACAACTGAAATCGATGAATGTAAATAGTTTTTAAATCATGTTTTGTTGCAGTTACAAAAAATTACGAAAGTATCGAAATTGTTTTTACTTCAATAAATGCTTTATACATCGAAGATAAAGATGCTGTTTTTTACTAGTAATTCTTCATCTGTAATGGGAAATATTTGTTCCGTATTCTTTCAATATGAAGAGCATTGTAATAATAATGTTTGAAAAATATCCTTGTATCTCGAGTACGATAAGTACAATCCATTATAAGAGTGGTATTAGATATTTTTCCCAATGATTTTCATTTTGCGAGTTCATGATTAGATTAAAAATATATGTATGTTATTTTCATTTTGCAGTAAAATTCACAAATAATTATAGTTTATTTACAACATTTTACCAAAACCCTCGTTTTACCGTTTCTAGACTGAAATGAATGTACATTTACAATTGTGAAATATACTGTACAGTTGAGGTAGGCTAAACTCTATTTTCGCTGGCAAATGTTTCAGTTGTTAATATTGAATAATTCATCCACTGTGGCTTTATATACCTAATAGAGATACTAATGAACGGAGGAATTCATAATTCTCTCTCTCTCTCTCTCTCTCTCTCTCTCTCGATGCACACAACTGTGCAAAGTCTAACAATCTCTTACTCTCAAACGTATGTTTTTACAAGTCTATCATGAGTAACTGGACGGAACGCCCAATACAGTCACCTAGCGCTGGGCAACGCAATAAAGATGAAGCCGTGACCTCTAGTGGTGACCTTGAATGGGTCTGGAGACTAGAACCTTGAGTGTGATTCTTTGGACTCTGGCGTTCAGTGAAGTGACACTGTTTCATGAAGCGTCACTAAGAAGAGATATATGCCGATCTGAGGGTCAGGGTTCGATTCCCCGCTCTGCCAACGCGAAATCGGAGGAATATGTTTTTCTGATGATACAAATTCAATCCACGATGTGGTTCGGATCCCACAATAAACTGTAGGTCGCGTTGCTAAGCAACCAATTGGTTTCTAGCCACGTAGAAATATCTAATCCTCCGGGCTAGCCCTAGGAGAGCTGTTAATCGACTCAGTTGTCTGGTAAAACTAAGATATACTTAACTTTTCAAACTAAGAAGTATATATATATATATATATATATATATATATATATATATATATATATATATATATATATATATATATATATATATATATGTGTGTGTGTGTGTGTGTGTGTGGTGTGTGTGTGTGTGTGTATCTGACTCCGTAGAGGCATTGCTGTTTTGCGATTTTGTAAATTAATAGGGACACTACATTTTTTGACATGCACTGAAACTCCCCCCCCCCCTCTCTCTCTCTCTCTCTCTCTCTCTCTCTCTCTCTCTCTCTCTCTTAATCACGACTCAAAAAAAAGCTGACCCATAACCAGTTCCTTAAACTCACGCTCAGGTCAAAAGAAGTAAGCAGAAATTTGAAGGAAAAATGAAAATATACCATTTTATTCCCTACCAACCAAATTGAATCTAGCTTTCGTGTTTTCAACAACGAGCAACCAATACTATTCCAGAAATATGGGAAATATTCCGACATGCAATAAAAATGAAGTTTTCAATCCCTATTGCAATAAATAAAGGAAAACTATAACTATTAACAGGCGCTTTGAGAAATGCTCGATACAGCAGAGCGTGAATGTAATATTTTGAATATTACAGTTAAAGGTTTTTTCCAGAATTTATGAACGATGGCTACGTAATATACCTTTCGCGCTTAAGTGCTTTCCATTTTAATTTGAAATACGACCCAGAGAGCTCTATTAAAAACTTCATTCAATTTTTCCTTGATTTTTTCTGTTTATTTATCGTGTTTATTTATTTATTTATTTACTACTTTGTTACGCTGTTTTCTTTTTATCTAATAACTGATCTCACTTCCTTTGTATCCCCAGTTGCCTTCTGTTACTTCTTTCAAATGAACACAAATTTTCGACTGAATTTCAAGTCAGTGGCCCCTGTCGGCTTGTTCCGCATGAATTGGGGTTTATCCTGTGAATAATAATAATAATAATAATAATAATAATAATAATAATAATAATAATAATAATAAATAACAATAATAATAATAATAATAATAATAATAACAATAATAATAATAATAATAATAATAATAATAATAATAATAATAATAATTAAATAATAATAAAGGTAATAATAATAATAATAATAATATTATTCTATATTATCAGTAAGGATGAATGACTTTATATGAGTACTGCTTTCCACTGCTATTCAACTTGCAACTGCTTTTGTTTCAACTGCACCACAATTGTTCTCCCAACTGCTTTCTAACTTACAGCTGCTTTTCAACTATTTTATAACTGCTTTTCAATTGCTTTACCAACTGTCATCCAGCCGGTTTGGAACTGCTCTCCAGCTGCCTTCCAACAGCTTCCCAATTTCCAGCTGCATTCCAATATATCTATATGTCTGTCTTTATTCATTTTAAATAATATTGCAAAGCTAATAAATAATACTCCTATCTGTTTGAGTTATTCATAATCGTCGTGACGAGTCGAAAACGCTTCCTTGAAAAGCCGTAGCTCCGTCTAGATAGAATCACATCCACCGTGCATTTGATGTCTAGGCCAGTTCCTTACGACGCTCCTGATTGGCTGTTGATAAGCCAATGACAGGGCTGGAAACTCTCAGTCTCTCTCCAGAGTTCACATAGGCAGGTTGTATGTTCCATCTGTCCTGAGGGATATTTTGGAAGACGTTATCCCTCAGGAGAGATGGAACATACAACCTGCCTATGTGAACTCTCGAGAGAGAGACTGAGAGTTCTAGCGTGTGATGGGGCTTATCAACAGCCAATCAGGAGCGTCGTAAGGGACTGGCCTAGACATCAAATGCACGGTTGATGTGAATCTACTATAGCTCTACCAGTCTCCACCCTGTACTTCATCGTATATGATTGTCAAAGTTCCTTTAAATATAGTATCATTTGAACTTAGATTATCATGAAGAGTTTTATTATCAATATCCAGGGATTCTTAAGTGAAATAAGACTCTTAATGACATTCAAACTTTTCACATTTTGAATAAAAAGAAAATACATCGCGATTAAAAAACGAAAATGGGTGAAGTTACGAAATGTTTACAGAACTGATGAAGTACTAATGAAGGAAAATTATCGATATTTTTTCCCCTTCAGACTACGATGTCTCTGGGATATTTTTGGAGCTTTTTTTCTTTCTCAAGACTTTAATTGGGTCTACGATTATGTTCTTTCTGCTGCACATTTAATTTTAAGTAAATAAGTTGAGGATCTGTCTCCTGTTAATATTAAAGCTGACATGGCTAAATGAGAGAGAGAGAGAGAGAGAGAGAGAGAGAGAGAGAGAGAGAGAGAGAGATTCAAATAAGAAAGAAAACGTGAGTTAAAATCCCAGGCAATATTGGAAAGCAATTATGCTTCTTCAAAGGGAAAGTAGCAGCAGAGCAATATCCCGTCTCCATGACAAGCACTGGCCCTTAGGAACCGTCGTCCTTCGTGGCGAGTTTTATTATTATTATATCATTCCTACTATCAATTTCCCAATCCTTACTAAAAGCATATTCATCTGTTGCTTCATATATGTGACTCACTAGTGTTTTTTAACTATTATGTCATTGATGTTTACAATATAGTATTCTTTTCCAAATGAAAAGTCATAATAGAAATTATGTATGATAAATTCGTAAAGTAACTAAGTCTACGGACAAAACCAGCTGTTTCAGGGAATCCCTTCTCACCCCCACCCGCTATGTAGTGGAGGCAGGATGGGGGAGGTAGGATAAAATCGCATTATAAACCATCTTAGGGGTCCCAACTATAACCCTGCCAAGTTTCATGCCCATCGGACCAACCGTTTGGCCGTGATTGACTAACAGAACAGACATAAAGCCCATTATAGTATCGTAAGATTTAGAAGATGAGCCACAGCGGCCACTAACTTAAGCTTCAAAATAATATGGTGTTTATTAAATAGAGATAACAGAAGGTAATGGAAACAGAGAGACGAAAGCAGCTATAATAAGAAAATGTAAATAGCCGAATTAATCAATAAATAACAAAAATGTAAGCAAGTTATTAAAATGCAAAGAGAATAGTACAGGAGGTAAGTAATAATGCATTGCATCTATAGAAGTTCCAATTGCACACCATCCTTAGGAATAAATGACCCCATATTCGTTCGCCTTATTACCTGCTCAAAACACTTCATTCACAGGCGCAATGTTTAACTTTTATTGGAAAAAGAGAATATGCAACTTACTTTCAATTCTAAATGAAAGCACTCTCTCCCTCCTCTTGCTTCCATGCGAATAATTGAATTCCTGGGTACTTGCATTCAATATCCATTTTCGCGCAATCAGCCGCTGCGTCAAGGGATAAGTTCCCCTGAGTAAGAATTCCTGGAAGTTTCGGATAAAACTGATGGAAAAATTCGGCAAAAACTGTTCTGTCTGCGATGTTCAGCAATGTTTTGTTTTTACTCTGTATGTAAATGGAAGTTTTCATTTGCCGGTTTGCTCTGTGGCGCTATAGTGGAAAAATCTTATATTTTTTCGTATGAATAAGTATTGCAGGATGTGTGTGTATATATATATATATATATATATATATATATTATATATATATATATATATATATATATATATATATATATATAGATATATATATATATATATATATATAATTTCCTGCAATTGCTTGTTCATACAAAAATAAAAGATATATATAATATATATATATAATATATATATATTATATATATATATATATATATATATATATATATATGATATATATATATATATATATATGTATATATATATTTAATCTGTATATATATATATATATATATATATATATATATATATATATATATATATATATATATATATATATATATATATATATATATATACATATATTTATATATAGATATATATATATATATCTATATACTCTATATATCATATATATCATATATATATATATATATCGAGCTACAATGTCCTTTAATATCTAATTCGCTCTACCTCGGAATTAATATATTTTCATATATGCTTAACCGAAGGGGAATTTTTTCTCGATAATAGATTTACCTGTACTTGGGCGCGAGCGCAGGTACATTATAAATCCAGGAACGTCAGTGGAAGCTATAACCACTCAACCACCGCGAGAGGCTTAAAAGGTATATGTCGTCTCTCACCTCAAACTACTTTCTCGCGCTGAAGTATTCGTTGTTTTGGAGACAACATCAACCCGCCTCGACTCCGGTAGTTAAGTAGCGCTTTTGACAACACGTAGCATTTTACATAAGTCATATCACATTACCGTGATTCATATACATATATCGAGCTACAATGTCCTTAATATCTAATTCGCTTCTACTCGGAATTATATATTTTAATATATGCTTAAAACCGAAGGGGAATTTTTCTCGATAATAGATTTACCTGTACTTGGCGCGAGCGCAGGTACATTATAAATCAGGAACGTCAGTGGAAGCTATAACACTCAACCACCGCGAGAGCTTAAAGGTATATGTCGTCTACTCACTCAAATACTTTTCTCGCGCTGAAGTATCGTTGGTTTGGAGACACATCAACCCGCCCTCGACTCCGGTAGTACGTAGCGCTTTTGACAACACGTAGCATTTTACATAACGTTTTCATATCACATTACCGTGATTCCATATACATATATCTACTAAATGTCCCTTTAATATCTAATTTCCCGCTTCTACCTCGGAATTAATATATTTTTATATTATGCTAACCGAAGGGGAATTTTTTTTCTCGAATATAATTTTACTACTTGGGCGCAGCGCAGGTACATTTATAAATCCGGGAACGTCAGTGGAAGCTATAACCCTCAACCACCGCGAGAGGCTTAAAAGGTATATTTGTCTCTCACCTCAAATACTTTTTCCTTCGCGCGAGTATTCGTTGGTTTGGTTTGGACAACCTCAAACCCCGCCTTCGCTCCGGTAGTTAAGTATCGCTTTTGACAACACGTAGCTTTTTACAATAATTTCTATTCACGTTACCGTATTCCTATACATATATCGCTACAATGTCCCTTTAAATACTAATTTCCGCTCTACCTCGGAATTAATATATTTTCGATTTTGCTTAACCGAAGGGGAATTTTTTCTGATAATAAGATTTACCTGTACTTGGGCGCGAGCGAAGGTACATTATAAATCCAGGGAAACGTCAGTGAAGCTATAACACAAAACCACCGCGAGAGGGCTTAAAAGGTATATGTCGTCTCTCACCTCAAAATACTTTCTCGCGCTGAAGTATTTCGTTGTTTGGAGACAACATCAACCAAGCCTCGACTGACTTTTCCGGTAGTTAAGTAGCGCTTTTGACAAACGTAGGATTTTAACATAGTCTATATCATTACCGTGATTCATATACATATATCGAGCTACAATGTCTCTTTCTATCTAATTCGCTCTACCTCCGAATTATATATTTTGCATATATGCTAACTTGAAGGGGATGTAATCGATAATAGATTTTTTTACCTGTACTTGGGCGCGAGCGCAGGTACATTATAAATCCAGGAACGTCAGTGGAAGCTATAACCACTCAACCACGCGAGAGGCTTAAAAGGTATATGTTCGTCTCTCACCTCAAATACTTTTTAAGCCTCTCGCGGTGGTTGAGTGGTTATAGCTTCCACTGACGTTCCTGGATTTATAATGTACCTGCGCTCGCGCCCAAGTACAGGTAAATCTATTATCGAGAAAAAATTCCCCTTCGGTTAAGCATATATGAAAATATATTAATCCGAGGTAGAGCGAATTAGATATTAAAGGACATTGTAGCTCGATATAATGATATGAATCACGGTAATGTGATATGACTTATGTAAAATGCTACGTGTTGTCAAAAGCGCTACTTAACTACCGGAGTCGAGGCGGGTGATGTTGTCTCCAAACCAACGAATACTTCAGCGCGAGAAAGTATTTGAGGTGAGAGACGACATATACCTTTTAAGCCTCTCGCGTGGTTGAGTGGTTATAGCTTTCACTGACGTTCCTGGATTTATAATGTACCTGCGCTCGCGCCCAAGTACGGTAAATCTATTATCGAGAAAAAAAATTCCCCTTCGGTTTAAGCATATGAAAAAATATATTAATTTCCGAGGTAGAGCGAATTAGATATTAAAGGCCATTGTAGCTCGATATATGTATATGAATCACGGTAATGTGATATGACTTATGTAAAAATGCTACGTGTTGTCAAAAGCGCTACTTAACTACCGGAGTCGAGGCGGGTTGATGTTTTCTCCAAACCAACGAATACTTCAGCGCGAGAAAGTATTTGAGGTGAGAGACGACATATACCTTTTAAGCCTCTCGCGGTGGTTTGAGTGGTTATAGCTTCCACTGACGTTCCTGATTTATACTGTACCTGCGCTCGCGCCCAAGTAAAGGTAAATCTATTATCGAGAAAAAATTCCCCCTTCGTTTAAGCATATAGAAAATATATTAATTCCGAGGTAGAGCGAATTAGATATTAAAGGACATTGTAAGCTCGATATATGTATATGAATCACGGTAATGTGATATGACTTATGTAAAAATGCTACGTGTGTCAAAAGCCGCTACTTAACTACCGGAGTCGAGGCGGGTTGATGTTGTCTCCAAACCAACGAATACTTCAGCGCGAGAAAGTATTTGAGGTGAGAGACGACATATACCTTTTAAGCCTCTCGCGGTGGTTGAGTGGTTTATAGCTTCCACTGACGTTCCTGGATTTATAATGTACCTGCGCTCGCGCCCAAGTACAGGTAATCTATTATCGAGAAAAAATTCCCCTTCGGTTAAGCATATATGAAAATATATTAATTCCGAGGTAGAGCGAATTAGATATTAAAGGACATTGTAGCTCGATATCTATGTATATGAATCACGGTAATGTGATATGACTTATGTAAAATGCTACGTGTTGTCAAAAGCGCTACTTAACTACCGGAGTCGAGGCGGGTTGATGTTGTCTCCAAACCAACGAATACTTCAGCGCGAGAAAGTATTTGAGGTGAGAGACGACATATACCTTTTAAGCCTCTCGCGGTGGTTGAGTGTTTATAGCTTCCACTGACGTTCCTGGATTTATAATGTACCTGCGCTCGCGCCCAAGTACCGGTAAATCTATTATCGAGAAAAACCTTCCCCTTCGGTTAAGCATATATGAAAATATATTAATTCCGAGGTTAGAGCGAATAGATATTAAAGACTTGTTAGCTCGATATATGTATATGAATCACGTAATGTGAATATGACTTTATGTAAAATGCTACGTGTTTGTCAAAAGCGCTACTTTAACTACCGGAGTCGAGGCGGGTTGATGTTGTCTCCAAACCAACGAATACTTCAGCGCGAGAAAGTATTTGAGGTTGAGATACGACATATACTTTTAAGCCTCTCGCGGTGGTTTTGAAGTGGTTTAGCTTCCACTGACGTTCCTGGATTTATGTACCTGCGCTCGCGCCCAGTACAGGTAAATCTATTATCGAGAAAAAATTCCCCTCGGTTAAAGCATATATGAAAATATATTAATTCCGAGGTAGAGCGAATAGCTATTAAAGGACATTGTAAGCTCGCTATATGATATGATCACGGTAATGTGATATGACTTATGTTTAAAATGCTACGTGTGTCCAAAAAGCGCTACTTAACTACCGGAGTCGAGGCGGGTTTGGGTGATGTTGTCTCAAACCAACGAATACTTCAGCGCTAGAAAGTATTTGAGGTGAGAGACGACATATACCTTTTAAGCCTCTCGCGGTGTTTGGAGTGGTTATAGCTTCCACTGACGTTCCTGGATTATAATGTACCTGCGCTCGCCGCCCAAGTACAGGTAATCTATATCGAGAAAAAATTCCCCTTCGGTTTTTTAAGCATATATGAAAATATATTAATTCCGAGGTAGAGCGAATTAGATATTAAAGGACATTGTAGCTCGATATGTATATGAATCACGTAATGTGATATGACTATATATATATATATATATATATACATATGTATATATATATATATATATATGATAGATATATATATATATATATAGTATATATATCGATATATATATTATATATATCTATATATATATATATATATATATATGTATGTATATATATATACATATATATATATACTATATATATATATATATATATATATATATATATATATATATATATATATATATATATATATATATATATATATATATATATATATATATATGTATATATATATATATACATATATATATATATATATATATATCTATATATATATATATATATATATATATATATATATATATATATATATATATATATATATATATATATACTATATATATATATATATATATATATATATATATATATACTATATATATATATACATATATATAATATATATATATATATATATATATATATATATATATATATATATATATATATACATATTTACTAGTCACCTCTGCATATATCTATAAGTGTTCCTTCCCAAGTGTAGTGCTTATTCTTTCAAAATATACAACAGTTCCTGCTCGGGTCAAGACCAAAAAGGTGGAATTTGCTTTTCTTGCAGAAATAAAATCAGTGCCTGCGTGGGAAACCCTCCGTTTCACGCAAAGTGGAAATAAACTTCTGTTTCGACCATGAATTACCGGGGTGTACCCAAAATCTTAACCGAATTCGTGACCTGATTTTATACTGAAGTAGAAAAGTCTCTTTTATATAAAAATTATGCTTATTTTACCATTTTTTAAAATTGTTTTCATGTTCTGCATCCAAATGTTAAAGTATTTACAAATTGAAGTAATCAGGAATCAGTTTGTATCTAGAAAAACAATTACAATATAGATTGACTATCATAAAACCTTTGTTCTTATTAGAATGACCCTGTTTCATGATTTTGTTTTACCGTGACAAATTTACCCTACATTTTCATTTAGTTGTAATATTATTTTTCTCCGTAACTTACATTATTCTTCACATTTGTATACAAAGGAGAAGAGGATATCAATGAACGTTGATTTACTTTTATAAAAATGAACACAACTCAAACAAATATGCTTCAGAATGAAAGAGGAGATTTTCCCTGGTAACATTGGAATAAAACTTTGTTAAGGGAGAAGAAAAAGAAAGTACTATAAACAAAACCATGTTTACATATAATATTTGATGTGGGAATGAAGTAAACATTTGAATCGTCCCTCACTCAAAAACGGAACTTTTTTTATCCTCTTCTGGGAATCCTGTGTAAATGGGATCCTAATCATCTTTAGCTTGTTATAAAGGATGCGATCTCAGACATCCTTGAGGCTCTATGGCTTTTGTGAGGTAGGATACTGGATAAGTGAAGCAGCGTAGGAAGCTTAGTTTGACGATTCTTGGAATCTTGCTGCAAATGAATGATTCTTGGAATCTTGCTGCAAATGAATAATTCTTGGAATTTGTTGCAAATGAATGACTCTTGGAATTTGCTGCAAATGAAGGATTCTTGGACTCTACTGCAAATGAGTAACGATTCTTGGAATCTGCTGCAAATTAATGACGATTTTTGTGATGTGCTGATAATTAAAAACGTTTCTTGGAATTTTACTGCAAACGAATGATTCCTGGAACCTTGCAGAAAGTTAATGACAATTTTGGAATCTGCTGCGAATTAATACCGGTTTTTGGACTCGATGGCAAATTAATGACAATTCCTGGAATTCTACTGCAAATTAATGACATTTCCGAAATGACGATTTTCGGAATCTGCTGCAAAACAATGACAATTCTTGGAATATACGGCAAATAAAAGGAGATTACTGGTATCTGCAACAAATTACTGACGATTCTTGGAATCTGCTGCAAATTAATGACGATTCTTGGAATTTGCTGCAAATCAAGAAGATTCTTGAAATCTGTTGCAAATTGATGATTCCTGGGATCCTGCCGCGCATTAATGACGTTTCTTAGAATCTGCCGCAAATGAAAGGAGATACTGGAATCTGCTGCAAATTAATGATGGTTCTTTAATAACCGTTCTTGGAATTGATGGCAAATTAATAATGATTCCTGAAATCTTCCACAAACTAACGATGAGTCTTGGAATTTGCTGCAAAGTGATGAGGATTCTTGGAATCCACTGCTGATTGAAGATGATTTTTGGAATCTCTGCAAATTGCCGGCGAATTTCGGAATCTACTGCAAATCAATGACAATTTCTGGAACTGCTGATTTTGGAATAGGCTGAAAATCAATGACGACTCTTGGAATTTCCTGCAAATTAATTGCAAGCCTTGGAATCTGCTAAATGAAGATTATTGGAATCTGTTGCAAGTTGAGGACGATTCTTGGAATATGCTGCAAATTAATGACGATTCTTGGCAACTGCTGCAAATGAACGATTCCTGGAGTATGCAGCAAATTTATGGCAATTCTTGAAATCTTGGGAAATGAATAATTGGAATCTGCTGCAAAATAATTATGATTTTTGGAATCTACTGTAATTCTTGCCATCTACTGCAAATTAATGATGGTTCCTTGAATCTTCTACAAAATAAATGACGATGTAATTATACACACACAATATTAAGTAACAAATTTCGTTTAATATCTAATTCGCGATGGTGAATTTTAAGTAATAAATTGATTGGTGAAGTCACTCAAAAAACTGTTGCATAATGTTCCAGAAGTATTCGTTTACCTAACAATAATCAATTCTTTTGATATTACAATGAAATGTGATTTTCTTATTCGATTTTGGTTATTAATCATACGGCCAATAGTATAAGAAAAAATGGTGAGTGAAAAACTCATATTACGATTAATAACGAGGCATTTTGAAAAATTTCGTGCCAGATGATTGGGCAAAAGAATCAAAGAAGAAACTATACGTCGAATTCAAATAAAAGCATCTTATCTAATAAGATTCTATTATATATTTGGCAATGTGTGTATGTATGTTTGTATGTATGTATGTATGTTTGGTATGGGCGCCCGGGCCGTCGGTCTGACGGACTGAGATTCGGAACGGAGATGGGCTTCCACCCCGGGAAGGTCGAGACCTATGTTTGGGAGCCCGGAAACCCCCCAAACCCCCCGGGGAGCCCTGGGTCCCAAAATTTCTACTTTCCCCTCCTCGAAGGGTGAGAAGGGATTCCGTGAAACAGAGCTGATTCTGCCCGTGAAATGGGGATGGCTATGCCCGTAGACTTGGTTACTTTACAAATTTCTGTATACATATGACTTATCATTTAGAAAAGAATACTATAGGGATATAAACATCAATGACATCAAAGAGGGTGGTTTTAGAAGGGGGTTGACACAGAGAGAAAATGAGAGGGAGAGAAAATGAGAGAGAGTAAACTTGTGTTAGGGAGAAGAAAGAGGAAAAATGGAACAGACAGAGACAGACAGACAGAGTTGGTATTACTGAGAAGAAAGAGGGTAAGAGACAGTGATTGTTGGAGAGAGAAAGAGAGAGTAAGAGAAAGAAACGAGAGAGAGAGAGAATATATATATATATATATATATATATATAGATATATATTATATATATATATATATATATATATCTATATATATATATATATATATATATATATATGATCGGGTTACACGGAACAATCTAGCTGGAACCCGCCCATTGGGCGGGTAACCAGCTAGTACTGAATAGTCATCAACGAAAGTATTATATAAATAAATGAAGATATCAATAATTCTATCATAATCGCTGACAAACACAAAAAGAAAAAGAAAAATCTCATCATGTCGTATGTTACCGTGTGACGCCACAATTGGGCAGGAAAGGAAAGTTAAATGTCTCGTCTCTTGCACCGATAAGTTGGATACCAAACTCAGCCGCATCACAATATCTCGTAGATCATTGATCATTAGCTTGCATGAGACTAATGTTTCTATAGCAGATTTTCCTCAACAGCTTGGGGTCGAAATAGAACAACCGTGTATAGTGGATACGAAAACGGAAAGAAAAATATAATAAATTCATTGAAAAAAGTGGAGGACGTCCTTATGTTTGCACTACGGTTGAAGATCATTGAAGGAGTTCGGCCTAACTCCACTGACAACCGGTGTTGCTATAAAGAGAGAACACTATGCTCTCCCTTCAAGTTGGTGCCCAAACCATCCGTAACAGGCTACATGAAGCCAAGGTATCATTTCATCAAACTCCTGCCAAGACATCTTCAATGAGGAGGAGACATTCTCCACTGGTGAGCATGTAATCTTCTTCGCTGCTGGCGTTTAACATTAAGTAAATTAATGTTGAACTTCTTGGTCATTTTAATTCTTTAGAAGCTTAGATAATAAGAAATGCAAAAATAGGCGTAATATATTCAGTTAATTTCATAAGAGGTATCAAAACGATAGACCTAAGTAGCAATGAAAGAAACCAGAAAGTAGGCATATATATATATATATAATATATATATATTATATATATATATATATATATATAATATATATATAATATATATATATATATATTATATATTCTGTATTATAAAATAGACATGAAAATTCGTTAGCCTAGTTCAGTATATTTTATATAGTAAGCAACTAGGCAAATAGGACTAAGTGTCGTTAAAGGTAGTCAGAAAACACATGGTAGGGTCTGGTGATATAATTTTATATATATATACTATATATATATATATATAATATATATATATATATACTATATATATGTGTTAGGAACAATCGTTTGCCGATTGTTCCCTTGGTGGATTGTTGCCTCCTTTGTTTTTGTTTTTTAATTGCTGGCGAGTTGACGTCTGTTGGATGCGTCAAACTTCGTCAGTCAGGTTTCTGGAGGGCAGAACAACCAGTCAGGTTCTGGAGGGCAGAACAACGAGTCAGGTTCTGGAGGGCAGAACAACCAGTCAGGTTCTGGATGGCAGAACGACCAGTCAGTCAGAGGCAGTCAGGTATACCTGTGGACCAGCATGAGGCAGCGCCAGGTACTGGATACCTGGTTATTTGGTTGAAGTCGTCGTATGGAGTATGACTTCGAGTTGGAGGTCGACAGCCTTTGGCCAGCATTGGCGTGTTTTCGTCGTCGAGAGGACGACGTGTCGAGTACGACCTCACGGGCTGGGCAGCAGCAATAGCGTGTTTTAGTCGTCAAGAGGACGACTTGTCGAGTACGACCTCACTGGCAGCAGCAATGGCGTTTTTTTCGTCGTCGAGAGGACGACGTGTCGAGAGCGACTTCACTGGGCAGCAGCAGTGACGTGTTTTTTCGTCCAGTGGTCGAGGAGGACTTCCATACTGCATCTGAGGACGAGATGGTTGTTGCATCAACTCTGTCTCGATCGTCCAGCATTCGAGGAGGATGTCCATATTGTCTCCAAGGACGAGGTGGTTGTCGTATCTGCTCTATCTTGATCGTCCGGCATTGGACTGTGTCCTCATTGTTTGAGGAAGTTCGTTTTAGTTTTTCTCTTAGTATCATTATGCTGCTTCAGTGTCAATTTTAGTTATGTATTATGCTGCCTATTTCTATTTATTATATTTAAAGATTGTTATTGCCCTTATTCAGCCTATTTTGTGATTATTCTTTTTATTGTTTAGATTGTGATTTTTCATGGCTTTGTTATTGAAGGGTGTATTTTATTGATTCTTAAACTGGTCTTGCATATTGTTAGTTTATAATATTTTTGTGTTTCTGCCACCCAGAACCTTGACTGAAATGACATTATGTATTTAAATCTTTGTAAATAATTAATTTTAAGGTAACTTTTTAGTTTTGTTATGCTCCTCCCTCCTTTGTTTGTCACCTGTCGTCAGTCATTACAGCCCAATTGTTTATTATTTTTAAGAACCTGTCGATCTCGAGAGTCGAGATCGTAATAATATATATATATATATATATATATATATATATATATATATATGTGTGTGTGTGTGTGTGTGCGCGCGTGTGTGTGCGTGTCTCTGTGTGGGTGTGTGTGTCCAACAAATCTTTACAAAGCCGTACTAATTGTTGATGTTACTAGGGCCAAGTTCAACTTATAACGGTCGTAGACCTACGTCTACAAAGTTCACACATATGAAGGAAATGAAACACAAAGATGGAAATATCAAAACATAAGAACAGTGATAACTTTTTAAGTATTGTAGTAACACCCTTTAGTCAAGAAAGTACGGCAACAATACCAGAAAAAAAAAAAAAATCTATTTCAGGGAAACCACGTTACTTCTCTAGCGCGCCAGTAGTGTCGGAGTGGTTTCAAGCGCTTACAAAGGAGTTGCTGAATAGCGCCAGATGTCACTATTATAAGGTCCGGAAATGGATTAGCGAAAGAATTGAATTGTTGCTGGGCTGTCAAGTTGATTAGATAACGTTTACGCGAAGCTGACTTTATCACGAGAATAATTATGACGTCAGATTAAAAGAGAAGAAGTGACAGGATTCATGTAATAATGAAGAGAAGGTGATAATAATAGCATATTCGTTCTCTTAACCGATTAGTGTTTTTAGCCTAGAGAGAGGAACTGCTTACCATGTTTCTGGAATTTCTTCTATGGAGAATAATGTTATACGCTGTTTTAAAAGCAGCGACTTTACTTTCCTATTTGTCTGGAGACCCGTTACAAAGGTTTACCTACCGTCGAGACTATTATACGCCGCGTGTCTCACCAGCCAATCAGGACTTTTGTCATTGTCGTCGCGTACGTACTCACTGCACGAACCTGTTTGCTTGGTAAAATTAAAAACAAACTTTATAGGCTATTAATCGGCAGGTAATATTGATCATCGACGGGTAATTAGTTTAGGCACTATAGATTCTCTTTAAGTTTGAGGTGGGTCTGGACAGTCTCCGGATATTGTGAAAAATAAAGCAAAAAGTGAAATATCATTGTATCGATGTCTTCAGTGGTAAAGGTAAAGGCTCTTGCATAATGTTACATGTTCTGACGATGTTAGTAGTGATGATAATGAGCCTTTTCTGGTGACACACCTGGTGATAGTGTTATTATTGTGGAGGGAAGACGGTGTTATAATATTTGAGGGTAAAGAGGCAAAATTTGATAGTGAAGAGAAAGGAAAACGCGGAAGGAAAGCTTGTGGGTCTAGTGTGAAGAGAGAGAGAAAAAGTTCTCATTGTTATGATTATAGTGACAGTGACAACTCAGACGATGATTGGGTGAGTCACTGTAACAGTGATAGTAGTGAAGAATGTGATGATCCAGCCCTATATGGCACAAGCAGCCCCATACTACCTGCAAGCAAAGGCGCCAACTATAAAACTAGTGCTAACGCCACCACCACCAACAGTGTTTCCTTATTAGTGGAACCTTCTACTGAGGAGGCACAATTAGGTGAACAGGAAAAGGGGAGAAAGTGGGTTCCGTACAAGTAGAACCTTCTCCTGACGAGGCTGAGTAATTTGAACAAGAAAAGGGAAGATAAAGGGTTCCCTATCTGTGGAACCTTCTACTGGTGAGGTTCCACACTTAAAAAACAGGAAAAGGGGAGAAATTGGGTTCCCTACAAATGGAACCTTCTGATAATGAGGCTGAGTAATTTGATAAAGTAAAGGGAAGAAAAAGGGTTCCCTACCCGTGGAACCTCCTACTGATGAGGCTGAACAATTTTTCATTTTTTTTTTTGGGGGGGGGAAGGTAATTAGACTAGAAACAAAGGCCTTTGTCTGTTCCACCAAACCGTTTTTAAGAAGACATACCAGGAAAACTGTTCCACCGAGAGGGTAAGTTCCCTTTGCAATTGCAAGAATGAGATATTTGCAAAGAGTATGATTAATGTGATCTTCAAGGCTCACTGATCAATGATCGCTTGAGGACTAGAACACCAAGGAGAAGCAGGAGGTGATTTAGAGTGTTAATGGACAAGTACAACTTCTGGAAGTTTGTTCCAGCCAATACATCCGTCATTACATCCCTGAACAACAATATCAATTTTTTTCAATGCCTTTTTATCGATTAACGATTATTAATCACCATTATCTTTGTCATTATTCATTAGTTTGTTAGGATTATTATTAACACAATTTCGCGTTTCTTGATGTTTATTACTTTGGTGTGACAATGTAAGTTTTTTGAAAATTTTGAATTTTTTATTTTTGTAATAATAATCACATTTTCCTTCATTAATCATTAATCACATGTTTTTAGTATTATTATTAACATACTATGTGACAATATTTATTGATGCTTATTAACTATCTGACAATAATGTTTATTAACTGTCTAACAATATTAATTTTTAATGGATTATTTTGCCATTAATCACTACTGCCTTCATTATTAATCATTATTATTATTGACACATTATTAATATGATTATTTACCTTTATTGCAGTTTATTAACTATTTTAAAATATTTATTTCCTTGACTTTTGTGAAATTTGTGTATTTTTGTATGAATCGCCATTTTCATCATTAATCAATAATCAAATTTTTTTACTATTATTGTTAGCATGCTTATTACTGTGTGACAATATTCATTCATTAATACTTACTGACTGTTTATAATAAGTTAATAATGTTTATTAACTGCATAATAATATTTATTAATATTTATTAACTCTGCCACAATATTTATCAATGTTTATTAACTGTGGGAAAATAAAAATTAACTTTTATTAACTGTGGGACAATATTTATTAACGTTTATTAACTGTGGGACAATAAAAATTAACTTTTATTAACTGCAGGCAATATTTATTAATGTTTATTAGATGTGGGACAATATTAACTTTTATTAACTGTGGGCAATATCCTTTAATGTTTATTACCCGTGGGACAATATTTATTAATAGTTATTAAGCGTGGGACAATATTTGTTAATGTTTATTAACTGTGCTTAAATATTTATTAATGTTTATCAACTGAGCTTAAATATTTCTTAATATTTATTAATTGTGACCATGTTTACCTAATAATTAATGATTGTGTGACAATATTTATTATTGTTCATCTACTGTGAGCAAATATGTGTTGAGGTATGATAACGGTTTGACAATATTTATCAATGTTTATTTACTGTATGGCAATCTAAATATTCATTTTGCACTATTCACATATATCCTCTTCATTAAACATTATTTTTCATTATCTTTAACATACTACATTCCATTCCATTCCATTTCATTTAGTGTTTATTGTTTTTTGTTGGCAATTATGTATCTGGGAGTATTTTCTTTTCAAACTTTTGCAAATCATTAAAAAAGACAATAATCGTGTTTAGACAGACTTATTATTATTATTATTATTATTATTATTATTATTTATTTTTTTTTTTTTTTTTTTTTTTTTATACTCTATCGCAGTCCTCCAATTCGACTGGGTGGTATTTATAGTGTGGGGTTCCGGGTTGCATCCTGCCTCCTTAGGAGTCCATCACTTTTCTTACTATGTGTGCCGTTTCTAGGATCACACTCTTCTACATGAGTCCTGGAGCTACTTCAGCCTCTAGTTTTTTCTAGATTCCTTTTCAGGGATCTTGGGATCGTGCCTAGTGCTCCTATGATTATGGGTACGATTCCACTGGCATATCCCATATCCTTCTTATTTCTATTTTCAGATCTTGATACTTATCCAATATTTTCCCTCTCTTTCTCTTCAACTCTGTGTCCCATGGTATTGCCACATCAATGAGTGATACTTTCTTCTTGACTTTGTCAATCAACGTCACGTCTGGTCTAATTGACGTATCACCCTATCCATTCTGATACCATAGTCCCAGAGGATCTTTGCCTGATCGTTTTCTATCACTCCTTCAGGTTGGTGCTCGTACCACTTATTACTGCAAGGTAGCTGATGTTTCTTGCACAGGCTCCAGTGGAGGGCTTTTGCCACTGAATCATGCCTCTTTTGTACTGGTTCTGTGCAAGTGCCGAGCATTCACTTGCTATGTGGTTTATGGTTTCATTTTTCGTATTGCACTTCCTACATATGGAGAGATGTTATTTCCGTCTATCGTTCTTTGAACATATCTGGTTCTTAGGGCCTGATCTTGTGCCGCTGTTATCATTCCTTCAGTTTCCTTCTTTAGCTCTCCCCTCTGTAGCCATTGCCAATTGTCATCGCTGGCTAGTTCTTTAGTCTGTCTCATGTATTGTCCGTGCATTGGTTTGTTGTGCCAGTCCTCTGTTCTGTCTGTCTTTCTCCTGTCTCTGTATATTTCTGGGTCTTCGTCTACTTTTATTAGTCCTTCTTCCATGCACTCTTTAGCCACTCGTCTTCACTGGTTTTCAGATATTGCCCCAGTGCCCTGTTACTCAATGTTGACGCAGTCCTCTATACTTAGTAGTCCTCTCCCCTCCTTCCTTTTCGTGTTATGTATAGTCTGTCCGTATTTGCTCTTGGGTGTAGTGCTTTGTGTATTGTCATATGTTTCCTGGTATTCTGATCTATGCTGCGGAGTTCTGCCTTCGTCCATTCCACTATTCCTGCGCTGTATCTGATTACTGGCACTGCCCATGTGTTTATGGCTTTTATCATATTTCCGGCGTTGAGTTTTGACTTGAGTATCGCCTTGAGTCTCTGCATATATTCTTTCCTGATCGTTGTCCCCTTCATCTCTTGGTGTTTTATATCTCCTCCTTCCATTATTCCCAGGTATTTATATCCTGTCTCATCTATGTGTTTGATGTTGCTCTCTGGTAGCTTTATCCCTTCAGTTCTCGTTACTTTGGCCTTTTTGTATGTTGACTAAGGCGCATTTTTCTCATTCCAAACTCCATCCTGATGTCCCCAGATACAATCCTTACAGTCTGGATTAGGGTATCTATTTTTCCTTGATGCTCTTACCATACAGCTTGATGTCGTCCATGAACATCAGATGGTTGATTCTGTTGCCTCTTTCTTGAGTTGGTACCCGGCATCCATCTTCTGTAGTACTTTTGTCATGGGAATCATGGCCTACTACGAAGTGTAGTGGGGACACTGAGTCGCCCTGGAAGATCCCTCTCCTGATATTAAACCTCTGCTAGTCTTATTCCAGAGCTTGTAAGTATTGTATTCCAGTTGCGCATTGTATTTTGAGGAAGCTGATGGTGTTTTCCTCTGCCCCATATATTTTTCAGGCATTCTATTCGCCATGTGTGTGGTATCATGTCGAAGGCTTTCTTATAGTCTATCCATGCCATGCTTAGGTTGGTTTTCCTTCTCCTACTGTTCTTCATTACCATTTTGTCTGTCAGGAGCTGGTCTTTTGTGCCCCTACACTTCCTTCTGCAGCCTTTCTGTTGGTGGGGGATGGTGTTTGTCTCCTCTAGGTAGTTATATAGCCTTTCACTGATGATACCTGTTAGTAACTTCCACATTATTGGTAGGCAGGTGATAGGCCTGTAGTTACTGGCTATATTTCCCTTACTCTTGTCTTTTTGTACTAAGGAGTTCTTCCTGTGGTCATCCATTTGGGTGCTTGGTGATTTGAGATACAATGCTGGAGTTGTTTCTGCTATTCGTGGGTGTAGGGCCTTGAAGTTTTTGAGCCAGTATCCATGGACTTCATCGGGACCTGGGGCTTTCCAGTTTGGCATTTTCTTTAGTTGGTGTCTGACTGTGTCTGTCGTGATCTCTGTGAATCTTTGTTTTATTCTCCCTGTTTCTTCTTCTTGACTTCCTGGAGCCATGTTGCATGTTGTTGTGTGGATACCGGATTGCCTCCATATGTTTTTTCCCAGGTCGTCCTTAGTTGGTTCGGCTTCAGGAATTTCTGGGTGGTTGTCTTCCCTACTTAGTTGGCTGTATAGTCTTTTCTGGTTGGTTCCGAATAGTTTGTTCTGTTGGTATCCCTTATTCCTGTTGGTGTACCGTTGGATCCTATGTGCTTTGGCCTTAACCTCTGTTTTACATCTTCTATTGTGTTGTTTAGTCCTCTCTCTTGTACTTTGTATTTCTCGTTCAGTTTCTCCCTTGTTTTCTTGCTTCTTAGCCTTTTTTCTGCCATCTCTTTCAGTTTACTCAAGTCAGATCTCATCACCATTATATGCTTTTCCAGCGCCTTTTCCAAGGAGGTTGCTGTTTTGGTTTCTGTTGGGTTGGTTGTGCTGGTGGTGTTGGTGTTCGAATCCCCATCAGTTCTGCTACTAATCTTGCTCCTGCATAGTCAAGTTATTTGTTTCTGTGATACTGGTGGTGTGTATTATGCCCATTATTTCATTGACCTCACTTGTTTTCTCCTTAATTTCTTGGTTGTTTGTAGGCTTTCATGGAGGGGATCTTTGTTCACTCTGTATCTGGCTCCATCCATTGTCCTAATCTTTTCTACCCATTCCGTCCTCTCTGTTACTTCGTCGGTGTTCTTCGTGTGTCGTTGTTTGATACCTCATCCTCCCTGTCGTCTTCTGTGGCATCGTCTCTCAGTTCGTCTTCGTGTAATTCGTTGTCGTGTGACATTTCTCTTTCCAGTTCTTCTCTGTTGGGGAGAGCCAGTTCTTTTTCTTTATGTTCCTTACTTGGTCTGCCAGCCTCTGCTCTGTTTGGGGGGCGTTATTCCTCTCATTCCAGATGTTGACCAATCTTCTTCTATATCCTCTCTCCGTCGGGTTGCTTCTGATGTAGCATCTCCATATTTCCTTATTTTCTTCTCTTGTCCATTTCTTCCTTTTGCCTCTGTAGCTCCAATCTCAGGCTGTTGATTACTCTCGTTGTGGTGATCAGTTGCTGGATGACGGCCTCCAAGTACCTGACCGTCTTCCCCTTCAATTGGGTTGAATACCTGGTTGCCGGACGAAGCTCCTCTGTTGCCAGAGGTTCCATTTACGTCGTTGTCGTTTATTCCTTCATTTCTTTCCATCATTGCTGAGGTTTGCTATTTAACCCATAGCTGGACCCTACCCCATCAGGGATAGGTACTCATTTACAGCTGAGTAGACTGAGGAAATTATGGTAAAGATCCTTTCCCAAGGAATCAACGCCGAGGAGAGCGGTCACCCATCCAACGACTGACCAGCCCAATGTTGCTTAACTTGACTTAAGTCTATTGACGACCTAAACCCACTCCTCCACGGCGACACATATTATTATTATTATTATCATCATCATAAACTGTTGTAAGACTACATTAGCACAAACATGATAAAACATATTGTAGTGAATAAATTCGGAATTGTGTCCAATGCAAGTTATTTTTCTGTTTTGATTTACAGAAAACGTCCAGCCTAACTTGACGAGAGAGAGAGAGAGAGAGAGAGAGAGAGAGAGAGAGAGAGAGAGAGCTTGTCTTAATACTTGAAATAGAAGCTATTGTTGGCTGATGAATTTGCAAACGAAGCAATTAGCGATGTTCCGATAATTTAATTTCCTGTAAAACGAACCATCGTCGAGTCTCTAAATCTGTCTAAACTTAAGTTATAAGTTTAAGTTCTGTCTAAACATGCGTTTTAAGCATGAATACTGTCTAAACTTGAGTTTTAAGCTTTAATTCTGTCTAAACTTGAGTTTTAGGGTTGAATTCTGTCTAAACTTGAGTTTTATCTAAACTGAATTTTAGAGTTGAATTCTTTCTAAACTTGAGCTCTGTTTAAACGTGAGTTTTAGCATTGAATTCTTTCTAAACTTGAGTTCTTTCTAAGTTTGAGTTTTTAGATATAATTATGTCTAAATTTGAGTTTTAAGCTTGAATTCTGTCTAAACTTGAGTTCGGTCTAAACTTGAGTTTTAGGCTTGAATCCTATCTAAATTTCAGCTCTGTCTAAACGTGAGTTTTAGGCTTGAGTTCTGTCTAAACTTGAGTTCGGTCTAAGCTATAGTTTTAAACTTGAGTTCTGTCTAAACTTGAGTATTAAGCTTGAATACCGTCTAAACTTGAGTTCTGTCTAAATATGAGGTTAAAGCTTCAGATTATCTACACTTGAGTTCTGTCTAAACTTGAGCTTTAAGCTTCAATTCTTTCTAATCTTGAGTTACGTCTAAACTTGAGTTCTGTCTAAACTTAAGTTTTAAGCTTGAGTTTTGTCTAAACTTGAGTTTCAAGCTTGAGTTCTGTCTTAACTTGGGTTCTGTCTAAACTCAAGTTCTGTCTAAACTTGAGTTTTTAGCTTGAGTTTTGTCTAAAAAGTTCTGTCCAAATTTGAATTTTAAGTTTGAATTCTGTGTACACCTGAGTCCTGTGTAAACTTGAGTTTTCAATTTGAGTTCTGTATTAACCTGAGTTCTGTCTAAAGTTTAGTTTTAAAATTAAATTCTGACTAAACTTGAGTTATGTCTAAACATGATATTTAAACTTTAATTCTGTTTAAAATTTCATTTCTGTCTATACTTAATCTTGAGTTCTGTCTAAGCTTGCTTTCTGTCTAAACTTGAGTTTTCAGCTTGAGTTCTTTCTAAACTTGAGTTCTGTTTATACTTGAATTCTATCTAAACTTGTGTTCTGTCTAATCTTGAGTTCTGTCTAAACTTAAGTTTTAAGCTTTAATTCTGTCTTAACTTGAATTGCGTCAAAACATGAGTTCTAAGCTTGAGTTTTCTCTAAAAATGAATTCTATCTTAACTTGTGTTCTATCTAATCTTGAGTTCTCTCTAAACGTAAGTTTTAAACCTGAGTTCTGTCTTCTGTCTAAACTTAAGTTTTAAGCCTGACTTCCGTCTTCTGTCTAAACTT
>NC_061094.1:64664611-64669611 GCF_015104395.2 Macrobrachium nipponense
AAATATATGTACATATGTATACATCTTTACATATATCTCTGTATGAAAAAATATACATAAACATATACGCACGTACATGTGTATATCTGCACATATGCATTGATATATATAAATATATGCACACGTATATATATATACACAAATATGCTTATGTATATTACATATATATATATATATATATGAATATGTGTATGTATATTTATTTTCTATAATTATATTATATAAATGCATATATAATATGAATATATATTAAGAAGTAATTAAATATATACATGACAAATATATTAATAAATAAATTTCTAAATGAGAGAATAATTACAACAATTAAGAAGTACATTATTGGTAATTTCAATAACAAATTTAGAAATATACACATTATAGATCAATATACATAATAAATATACATAACAAACAAAAGAAAATCAAAATGCTTTAGAAAACAATAACAATAACATTGTGTTTAAACTCTGAATTCTCCAACATTGGCATTTGGGAAGCCTAAACAGTAATTAGGCCCAGTAACTCATTTTTCCAATGTACTATTATTCACAACCAAACATTGATAATTAATTAGAACTCTTGAGACGTCAAATATGATCACGGAAAGGCCTATTTAATTTATTTTAAGTATTTAGTAAACACTAAGTTTTAGACAAGAAATTAATGAGAATCTAACATATTATAATAAGTTTCTAAGCATAATCTCATATTAAAAAAATATATTTGGTTTTAGATCGATAATGTACACATACATATTTATATTCACCTATGCACCACGTATACATATGTACAACCATACAAATTTATATGATTGCGTATGTACGTATACATTTATGCATACAGAGATAAATACATAATTTTACACACATATATATGCATATATATATATATATATATATATATATATATATATATATATATATATATATATATATATATATAATATATACACACACACACACATATATATATATATATATATATATATTATATATATATATATATATACGTATATATATATGTACGTATATATATACATTATACAACTATACATATTCAACAAGCGGAGGTTTCTCAAAACCCAGCAATATCACAAAGGCAGGGGAAGCACAGCAACAGGTCATGGAATTCGTACTTATTCGGTTTCAGTGTTTCGAAGCCAACCAGCAGGCCTCACTATCATTATTTGTAAGTTTACTTATCCTAGATGTAGTCGGAGAACCTGCACTGGATCGATACATAAGTTACCTAGGGTCAGAATCGACAGCCATAGAACTGTCAGTTTTAGCACCGGCACTAAACTTTCAAATCCTGAACATTCCAGCGTCAGGGATCATGCCTTTCAATGCAAATAGTCAATTCAGTGCAAAGGCTTTCATGTTTTGGGCAGAGCCTTCAATCATAACCTTTTAACAATTGATGAATCATTGTTTATTAAGATAAATTGGTCCGTCACTGAACACCCATGCCACGTCTACACCTCTTTATCTCTCGTGAACTGATTACGTTTTTCTTTTGGTTCTTGGTTGGCCCTCCTCCTGCCTCGACAATGAACGGTTGGTCTTTGCTCATATTTTTAGCTGTTTTCATTGTAGTTCCTCGTTGGAAAAGTGTTTTACGTGATCGCCTACCGATTCGGTAGTCCCGAGTTCGAGTCCACGCTCTGCCAACATGGAGTCAGAGGAATTTGTTTCTAGTGATTAGAAATTAATTTCTCGATATCATGTGGTTCGGATCCCACAATAACCTGCAGGTCCCGTTGCTAGGTAACCAGTTGGTTCCTAGCCACGTAAAAAAATTCAATCCTTCGGGCCAGCCCTAGGAGAGCTGTTAATCATCTCAGTGGTTTGGTTGTACTAAGATAGATATATTTTTTGTTTTACTTCAATTGATAATTTCTATTTTAATATTTGTCACATAATTTTATCGCGCTAGTTAGGTATTATTACTTTGATAATGAGGCCTCCTGGTTGGCTTCGAAACGTTGCAACCAACGATCTCTTAAGGACAATAGTTAAGCATAAGTAGGATCCGATAAGTGGAGCCAACCTGAGAGCGCTACCTACACAAAGATGGCGGCTGCCGGGATGAGTCGCCCTAGTGGCGAATGCTTTCTGCTCTAGCCAGCCAAGCAGATATCATTTAATAAAGACAATAACTTTTCTGGGTAAGTAAGAAGCTAATGTCAACCTCATTTAATCTTTGATGTTTTGTGATGATTTGTAATGATCTGGATAAGCATTATTCATATATCGTACACTGCTCTGTAGTAATTATTTTTTGTATTACTTAATAGTTTAATTCATTTGAAATAGTTCATTATTTTATTTCATAAGGTCATTTTTGATAAGACGAGACGAATTTTATGTGATTATTTTGTTTTATTGGAATTAAACAATTGTATCAAATATCAGTATGAAACGAAGTTTTCTTTTCACTTCCTACACGTTACTACAGTTTTATTTTGTTATTCATAACCGGTGAAAACAACGCTAATATGGAATCTTGGGTTACGTAACTCCTTTTCATCCGTCAGCAGTTTGTCCTTATTCTAGCGCTCAAAGGCTCCATTATTAAGAAAAAATAAACAATAATTAATAACATGAATTGATTATGTCGGATTAAACCTGTTTTTAATTAGTGTATTCTAAAGCTTACGTTAAGTTATTTATTTGTTAGTTGTTTAGTGCCTCTTGAAATTAACAACGAAGTTTGTATTTATGGGCTTCGGGAAGAATGGTATTATTATTAATGCATTAATGATTTCAATTTTCGTTTTATTCGAATTGAATCTGAATTGATCAGGAATCCTTTGAGCTTTGAAACTACAATAGTCACTGGGATAAGGACAAACAATGTTTTCTCCTTTAAATGGTATTTTATTTTTAATTGCCGTTCTCTTATCACAACGAATCTGCCACTTTCATTGTTTCAGGCTTTTCTTTATGATTATAATAATAATTTATGTGTTACAACTAGTATGATTGTTTGATTGGTTAATAAATGTTAAAAAGGTAAATGCAACAGATATGATTTCCTTCACCTGTTGGTGTGCTTCCCTCCCTTTACACATATACATATACATAGACGTAGACATATACATATGTATATGTATGTTCATGCACATGTAGGTGAGCTTTTATATTCTTTCACATATAAATATGGTTGTAAATGCCATAATATGTGTTTGTGATGAATTATATATATATATATATATATATCTATAATATATATAGTATATATATATATATATATATATATATATATATATATATATATATATATATATTTATATATAATAATAATGAAGAGGACAGCGAGAAGACTGGAGATCATTTCTTCTTTTTATTGACTCCTACGTTTCGGGAATCCTTCCCCATCTTCAGGGGTATAAATAGAATTAATTTTTACAACATTAAAAAATTAATTCTATTTATAGCCCTGAAGGTGGGGAAGGATTCCCGAAACGTAGGAGTCAATAAAAAGAAGAAATGATTTCTAGTCTTCTCGCTGTCCTCTTCATTATTAAACTTAAGCTCACCAGGAGCGAAAATCTTACAAGTATTTATATATAGATATATGTGTGTACTTTAATTAGGTGTATATGTACATATATTTGCATACGTCAATGTTTATTTGCACATGTATATCTTCATTTATGTATGTATAAGTGTATCTGAATATATGTGCACGTGCATATGTATACACGTACATATATTCACGCATCTACATGTAATCTATACAAAAAGGTTACTGTTGTGGACCTTTGAACTTGTTTAGCCTACCGAGACGACAATGTACAACGATCATCAAACCTTTATTAGCGACGCTGCGAGAAAAAGGATGGGTGTCGAAATGGCTCCTTAATTAGATCTCGCCTAATTTTATTTTCTTGAATAAAGTCTTTGATGCCACGTTCTCGTCGGAGTGGAGAAGCTTTTTAAAGTACCCGAGAGAGAGAGAGAGAGAGAGAGAGAGAGAGAGAGAGAGTTTCCATGACACCAGTTTCCGTTCAATGACGGTTACATAAAAAGTGGATTTTACTCTCAAAAATCCTTTGGTCCCCCGTATTTTTTTTAAAGAATGTTTGAATTCCACGAGTGCAAATGTGGTCAGACAAAAAAGGGATAATGATCCTAATTGCTACTCATTACGAAGGAAAGAGTCTCGCCATTTCCGCTGATAATAAGAAATTCTATACTGTCATTGTGCTGACATTAAAGATAATTTCTTTTATTTACTAAATTAAAGTTTTTTTTTTTAGTCAAAATTTATATTGGTATTTAAGAATAATAGAGACATGAGTACCGAATTTCCAGGAGAGGTGGAACATACATCCTGCCTATGTCAACTCTCTCAACATACATCCTGCCTATGTCAACTCTCTCGAGAGACTGAGAGTTTCCAGCCCTGTGATTGGTTTATCAACAGCCAATCAGGAGCGTCGTAGGGGACTGGCCTAGACGTCAAATGCACGGTCGATGTGAATCTACTATAGTCCTATGCTCTAAAGGCTTCACGAGAAACATGTCTCATTTTGCTCTTATGTAAATCTGGTATTTTAGCTTATTATCCATCTCATTATGTAAGCGGACCTTTCCCATGAACCAACACAAATCTAAGTGATTCCTTTATGCTTCATATCTGCATTTCTATTCGAAATTTGCAGAAGCATTCTTGGAGTATAGACCAGCGGCGTCTTACCCTCCCCAAAGTTTCGTTTGAAACTTCCAAAGTATCTGGTAATTACTCTTCCAAACTTTGAAGAGAATCACCGAGAGTCACCGGAGCCCAAGATTCAATATTTAGAGGCGGAGTAGGCGGAAGGAAGGCCCTTGAAATATTAACTTCATTAAATAATGTAGTGTTTTCCCCGATGAAGATGATTTTATAAGACTTTTTTTTTCACAAGCATGACTATCATGTGTTTATTTCTCATAGACAACTTTTACTATTTGTAATACTACTATCATTGGAATGTTTTTATCTATTTCTGTAGA
>NC_061094.1:64682111-64692111 GCF_015104395.2 Macrobrachium nipponense
ATAAATTGTTGGAGAAAATGAGATTCCTTATATTTCGCCGAGTAATAAATAAAGTGAGTAAAGATGTTATTTGTTCCCTTCACTTCAGCCGACATAATATCTGGCGCAGTAATCTGTCCACAGTTTATTCTCCCGGCAGCAACATTAACAAAGGTAATGAATTTCAAAGCGAGCGGCGATCAAGTCGGAAGTTCAGTGTGATAATAAGTTCGCGATGAAACAAAGGAGATGAATAATTAATACGGATGTTTGGCTAAAGACTTATGGAGGGAGAAACAACTGCTTCTTTCGTTCCAGAATCTGTGCCCGGGGGTAGCATCCATTGCTGGAAGTGATCTCTCTCTCTCTCTCTCTCTCTCTCTCTCTCTCTCTCTCTCTCTCTCTCTTGCGGAGATGTTCGAGCTTTCACCAGATTCTAACGCTTCTCTTCACTGTGCCCAGTTTTCACTTTATTATTTATAATCATCAGACACTCACATTCATGGTAGTAATTATATATCTGTATAGTAAGTAAAATGACTTTACTTACTATAGTAAGTAAAATGACATTACTTACTATAGTAAGTAAAATGACATTACTTACTATAGTAAGTATAATGATCTTACTTACTATAGCAAGTAAAATAACTTTAAACTTACCTTTTCTTATCATCCGCGCTACTTCAGAATCTTTGTATGTAAAACAGTATATCCTTCAATAGAGCCTCGTGTTGGGATGTAAAACCTGTAATACGAGCTTTTCTAATTGATTACCTGCCTTTTAATTCTATTATCAATTAACCTCCCACTGGCTTCCTAAAATTTTCCATCCAAGCTCCAATACAATTCGTCTTCGGTAAACTTCACTTTTATATGTCACCCACCTCATCGCGAAAAAGCAGATATTATTCCGTCACCAGGTGCCTTTATTTCTCGGCAGTCGATTGAAAGGCGTCGTTGTGGTAAAAGGAAAAAGTATTCCCTCCTTTTGTAAGATACTTTACTCTGCCTTTGAATGGTTGGGTTTGTCAATTTCCATCCGCTTAGCAAGCATGAAGTGGAAGATCTAATCAGCCTTTGGTTCATTTCAGTTTGGGCTGAAGAAAAAAAATGGATTTCGTTGAAAGGTTTCCTGTTTTTCTGATTGAATCTAATCTCACTGTGTGTGTGGGAGTCCTTAGTGTGTGGGAGTCCTTTGTGTGTAGGAGTCCTTTTCGTGAGGGTCTCCTTTGTTGTAGCAGAAATAGGGAGGGGTATTAATTACTGCATCCTCGCTTTGTTTATGTTCTTACGCTCTTCCTCTTCCTCTTATCCTCCTGACGTTTGGGGTAGATGTGGGCGTTTGCTTTCTAAATCCCGCCAGTGAGAGAGTTACTAATATTCCATATTTTTTGTTCGATTGAATATTGATACGTCACCATTTTTCACACAAGTTTTACCGGTTTATTTTCCTGCCTGTCAAGGGGGGACATATATAAAAGACGTCTGAGACAAGTGTGGGCGAGGCGAGCGAAAACAAAATATATATATGTGAACTGTATGACTGAAGATAAGCTAACATTTTGAAGGCCAACATCAAAATGGGAAAAACATAGTATGGCACTGAAATGGATACTTGACAAAAAAACAAGTAAGGTAACAGAAATCAAATGTCTGGTTATAAAAGCGAAAACCTTAGAGAGAGAGAGAGAGAGAGAGAGAGAGAGAGAGAGAGAGAGAGAGAGAGAGAGAGAGATGGGGGGGGGGGGGGGGAGGGGGGTAAATGGATTTCGTAAAGTGCAAAAACATTTGCTATTCACCAAAAACAGGCATATTTTCGTTTTTTCTGCAGAGGAATCTACATATTTTTCCATATGCGAAATCGGTCTAAAAGAATATATATATGTATATCTTGATATACATATACATATATATATGTGTGTTTGTATATATATATATATATATATATATATATATATATATATATATATATATATATATATATATATATTGTTACGTATATAGCTGGCCTTGAGAGAGGCTAGATACGTAAACGGAAATAATTGAGGGATTTCAAGAGGGAGTTGCTTCAACTTACCGTAAACTGATAGTTATTATTAATTTCTTTAGAGGGAAGGTCGCCAGAAAACTCAGCTCGTTACTTTACCGCTATTTATTTACAAAAAGGCCCGTGCTGGCCTGGAGAAAAGGTAAATGATGGCTCCACTGGAGCTGTTATAGCTGGTTTTCATACACTTGGGGTAATGCACACTTGCGGGCAGAGAGAGACGGTACGTGACTCATGGAATCTGGATGCCGTGTTCAGTGTGGGCCTTTGTAGAAAAATCATGGCCCCCTTTGTCTGAGGCCTGGGTCATCGGCGCGCCACTCACACCCTGGGTAGGCCTAACAGGAAGGCAGGTAATTTGACCTCTGTCCGAGATCACGTCTCGCAGCCGACTGAGACAGAATTCAGGTGGGTTGCTTGGGGGTTGGAAGTCAGCTTAACCCCCCCACGATCAAGGCAAATCCTGGAAAACAAGCATACAGCCAGCAGAGGGGTCACAGGAAAGAGAGCTTAAGCTATAGGTCTAAGAAGAACCAATCTGCCTACACCCTTCCCTTTTGAGATACGTCCCTAAAGCTGACAAAAGACTCTTTTTCCCCCAACTGCTGGCTGGCTGGTTTTGGTTCCCGCGTTTCCTAAGAATCAGCTGATATTCTAAAGAAATGGCTGACGTTTTCCAAATCAATTTAATTAATTAATTGCGGGGTAGACGAACGATCTATAAACGTCACAGCTCCCCTTGTTAAGAAGGCATTCAGTCCCTTTCAAGTGTGAAGGTCTTGGCTTAAATAAATTGATCGTCTCGACTACCCAGTTCCCCTACTCTAACTTGAAGTCTGTAGAGCGGCGATACAGCTAACTACAGTGGCCTACCTAACGTATAGGCGGAGATGCTAAGTGTACTAATTTAATGGAGTAATGTAGTCTAGCCTAAGTAATAACTACGGGTTGTCTTGTGACGACAGTCTACTCTACCCCTAGATGTGGTTACTTGAAAATTCTACTTGCTACTAACCTAATGCCCTGGTACTAAATCATTAGCCTAACCTACTCAATACAGTTAAATGAAGACGCAATCAGACTAGAGTGTGGTACGCACAGCAGCAGTTCAGCGACGGAATTGTTAAAATACATAATGAGAGGTAATGATGCGTGGGGATGATGAGTGGTTAATTGACCAGGAGGGAAATGCAATGAGGTAATTATATTTAAGTGAGGGTTAGTATTACATGGCTAGGGGTTAGAGGGTTAGTGCTACTGGCAGAGATCAGGCTGGCTACCTTCTCTGGGTAGGTGCCAGGATCATTCTGCAAATGAATGTGACACTGTACCTCGGGCACAGGTGTCAAGGAGAGCATGTGGCTCTTTTGTTAATATGTTAATGATTGGTTACGTCCCTTCTTCTTCTTCTTCTTATTCCTCCAGGACCTGGCTATACCAGTCCTAGGAGTAGACAGAGGCACAGACTCTGGGGAAAGGCCAGAAACGCCGGCAGGAGCAGAGGCAGTGGTAGCCTGAGGGATTTCAGGAGAACACCCTACTTCGGTATCTGCAGCAACCGTTGTAGAGGTGGAACCTACTGCAGGGGAGACCCTCACCCCGGCTGCTGCGACAGCCGTCGTAAGGGGAAAACTCCAGGCTGACTCCTGGTCGGGCAGTTCCTGGTTTTCCAGAGGAGGTATGAAGGTTAGGTCTGCCGGAGGTTCATCCTCAGGCGACAGTGGTGAGGGTGAAGAAGACTCATGGACTTTGGGTTGGCCATGGGCTGCGGTAAGCTCCATGCCTGTTGGAGGATCTCCTGTAGGAGGATCCTTGGTTAGGTTAGGCGCCGGCACTAGCTCGGGGCCAGGCGCAGAAGTCAAGTTCTGTGGTGGTCTACGTCCAGCTGGACGGAGCTTGGCACTGCTCAGTGCTGCCAAGTGGCACTGGCAGAGTGTGGAGGTCGACTGGACCTGTGGCGGGTACCGGAGGTGCAATACCTCTCAGTGTGCCCTTGGAAATGGGAGACAGAGGCTCCTGTCTTTTGTTGAAGGCTAAGCCTTGTGGAAAATGGACATTGTCCGCTGCTGGTAGTCGGCTAGGGCACCCAGGCCAATTAGTAGAGTGCCCTATTACGTTACAGGTTTTGCAACGGAACTGCGAATGGTCAATCTCCCTCCTTGGCAACGGGGGAGACTGTTGGAGGACGTACTTACTAGATTAAGTAGAATTTCGATGACTCCTTGCTTTGGAGTGATTTGTTGTGGGGTTAGGACCCCTAGGCTTTTTGGAATGCGAGGGAGACTTCATGTCTTGCCCTAGGAGGAGGTCGTAACCTCCTGGAATGTAGCTTGCAACTGCAAGGGTACAAATTCTGGAAAAATGAGGTCTGGTGACCCTCAATTGGACGGTCGGAAGGATCAGCTTGATATGGTTGATACCTTCGATGGTGATTAAATGACGTCTATCGATGTTTGCCCCTCGGGGGATTAGGTCTTCCCGTATCAGGGGAGATTGAGCGCCAGAGTCGTCGTAGGCTCTGACGTGGCTTGGCTGATAATGGCTTTGGAGGGGTGCGACTGTTATAGGGCCCTTAGCTGGGGGTCCTAGTGAAGAAGGATTAGTAACGGCCATTGCGATAGCAGGAATATTATGATTAGCACACCCTCCGTAGTTTGCAGACATGTGACCCTTGCGGCCACAGTCGCGGCAGAACTTGTTCCAGAACCTCTTCCGTGGCACTGGATGGTAAGGCCGAGATGGCCCCACAGGCTGGCAGTGTGCTCTGGCACAGGTGAAGAGTCCTCTGGCAGTGATGTGAGGTAGGGAGGTTAAGGAAACCTCCGTTGAATCATCCTCGGAAGCAAGTCCGGGGTTAACTGGTGGGCTTACCTCTTCCAAAGCGGAGGAGGTAGGTGGTAAAATGGTAAGAGGCTGAGATGATGCGGAAGAAACTTCAGGCTCTGACACTGGGTCAGGGCCAGGTTCACAATAGAAAGGATGTCTGGACATCGAGGCACTAGCCTCTGAATCTAAAACTGATGATTGATTATGAGGCATGCTGCAGGGATCCTGCATCTGGTAGTGGGAGCTGCGTCCAGGGGAGATACGGCTTCAGTAAATCTCGGCCCAATATCACCTGATAAACATCATGAAATTGGTCAACTACGCCCAGGCGGCACAATGTGGTTTCCCTGGTCTCCTGGTCCAGAAAGGGCATTTCCACATTCAGAAGGACCGAAGGAACAGAATAGAGGTTACCGTCAATCCATTCAAACTGAATTTCTTCGTTCGTCTGAATTTTGGCACCCCTAGGCAATGCCTTTCTGGAAATAAGGGAGACCTGGGCTTCGGTGTCGGCCATGACTTGTACCCACTGATAGCTCTCCTCCCAAGGTAGAGACCGACTTGGGCACTGGTCGGAATCCACAGCATGCCCACGCACACAACAAGTGGTGCAGAACCTCCGCAACCACCTCTTACCGGGAGTCCAGCTCATGGTCTGGGGCTTAGAAACTAGCAGAGAGATTGCGTCATCTATGAGAGCTAGCTCATGCTTTCTCTCTTCTTCTCTTTCCTTTCTCTCTGCTTCTCTGGCTTTCCTCTCTGCTTCTCTTTCTTTCTCTCTCTGCTTCTCTGGCTTCTCCTCTGCTTCTCTTTCTTCCTTTTCTTGCAGGCGCACAGCAGCCTGCTGCGCCTTTATCCACTGGTCAAGTGCTGGTCCAGTGTAACCGGCCTCCTTGCCCAGAGTTATGAGGGCTCCGAGCTTCTCTAGCTCTCTGGCAAAGAAGTCGCTGGGGAGCAGGGGAAGTCATTTCCTTAGGCTGCAGTAGAGGCTCGGAGGAAAAGGATTATTAATGGCCAGGAAGGGTAATGGATGGAATGGGAGTGCCTACTGTGGAAAGTGGCACTCACTTGGAAATGGGTTCTGCGACGTGGTAATGAAGTCTGAAAAGACTGGGTGCTCGGTGGCACTTTGTGAATGGCACCTTCTGATGAGGTGAAAAATCGAAGGAAGTGTGCGGCGTACGTCACACTTACGGACATTCCCAACTTGGGAGACGTTGGAATGGGCTACCTGTACGTCTGTACAGGTGCGCGGCACTTATGAGGAGGCGTTCCTTGGGTTGGTCCGAAGGATCACTGATCCTCGTACACGGACATTAATGAATTGGGCGTTCCGTAAGGACGGACACGCAGGTTTAATGGCTACCTGTACGGCCTGTACAGGTGCAATGGCACTTATGGAGGCTGGAGCACTGGTATCGTGCTGGTGTGTCCCGGACACTACGTGCAGTATACTTAAATATACTAAAGTGAAATGGCACTGCTCATGGCAGAGGGTAATAGTGGAGGAGAGAAAGTAAAAGGTGGGAGTACTTCAGCAGCCAGTCGATGGACAGTGTCAAGAATTAGTGGCACTGTGAAATGGTAAGACCTGACGTGCACTGGTGGTGGCCAGTCCTAAACTGGTAACGACTTCCCTGTCTGGAAGTAATGAATTTGCGTGGCACACTGTGCGAATTGTGCTTGCGGTATACACAAGTCTGTTGTGATAAAGAAAATGAAAAGACCACTCGGGCAACGACAGGTAATGATAATTTTAGAAATGCTCAGTCCCTCGCTGAAGTACTCGATAAATGAAATAAATAAATGCTTGCAACTGCAATGGGACACATGCGCGTACGTATCACGCTGTGTAAATGAAAGACACAAGAGACTAAAATAATGTTAATTCTGCATGCTATTAATTAATGGTAAGATGTAGTACTCTTGGCTTCGTGAATACTGTGTCTCTCTCTCTCTCTCTCTCTCTCTCTCTCTCTCTCTCTCTCTCTCGGAGAGGGTGAAAAATGATATATGAATGAACTCCCTTATATTTGAATTGAACTACTAATGTTAGTTTAATGTGACGCCACTTGCGTTAAATGAATTACTTACGTTAACGTTTACTGAAAGAATTGCTTTTGAAAACGTTTTATGAAAATGATAACGCGCTCGCGTTGAACGATTTTTACGTTAATGCTCTTATGAAATGATTTGCGTTTCAATATGAATTTTACAAAGACGGGTTTTACGTTAACAATTCTTGTGATTTACTCTACTTGAGATTTACGTTAACTTTACGTAAGGACAAGTGAAAAATGACGGTAAGGATTTTAAAACGATGTTAGCAAACATTTGTGAATGAGGTTACGTTAAGTGCGAAGTGAAATGAAATTTTCGCTCAGCGCGCGAGTGAGTGATGCGAGGTGAAACACGTGAAGGAGCTGGGTAGCGCTGCTAGCGCGCAGCATGTCGTTCAAACAGCTGATTCTCTGTAAATGAGAAGGCAATTTACAACACAAAATTCTACCTTTCTTATTCAAGGCGAATTACGTTAATTTCTCTGGCAGAACGATAGATACTAGTACAGACATTGATATTCTGTACGTTAAAAACTTCGTGACTTACGTTACTTTGCTTAAATTGTTTAGATAATTTTGTTGAAAGAGAAAACAAACATGCTTTTGTCGCTGTGAATGAGACGAAGGCTGGTTGAGACCGCGCAGGCGCGAGAGAGCGCGAAGCTGAATTAGCTGAGATGTAAGCGGTTACCAACACTTGGAATGAAAAACTAAGTTAAAAATGAATACCCTAAACATATCACAGACAAAAGAATTGTACACTTCTTTTGCCGTAACTATTAGTAAACACTCCTAACTAGCTAGGCTTTCAAACACAGCAATAAACCCTGGCAAAGCACTTCCTAGTTTGATCTGGTCCTTTCTGGCATCTATCTGCACACGTGTTAGTGTAAGCTCCTACGAGGACAGCACAAAGTAACAGAGAATTCGTGGGGCAAATTGTTTGCTCGCCACTAAAATAAAGCACTGGCGCGTTCGCCGTTACAATAATAAGATTTCTACCTACGCTCTTTTGACCACTTCAACAATAAAAACTACTTTAAACGTACCTTAAGCTAACATTGATTATAGAATAATCATATTAATGAATGGAATACCTTACCGTGAGTCAGTGTGTCTTCTTTCCCTGCAAGTGTGCTTGATTTGCTTTTTGTAAAATAATTTACAGTTTACGTTTTACAACGGATAACGCGATTTACAAGCTTTTTTTAAGCAAGCTAGGTTCATATCCTCGGCGAAGGTCGACAATGTTACGTATATAGCTGGCCTTGAGAGAGGCTAGATACGTAAACGGAAATAATTGAGGGATTTCAAGAGGGAGTTGCTTCAACTTACGTAAACTGATAGTTATTATTAATTTTCTTTAGAGGGAAGGTCGCCAGAAAACTCAGCTCGTTACTTTACCGCTATTTATTTACAAAAAGCCCGGCCCGTGCTGGCCTGGAGAAAAGGTAAATGATGGCTCCACTGGAGCTGTTATAGCTGGTTTTCATACACTTGGGGTAATGCACACTTGCGGGCAGAGAGAGACGGCACGTGGAATCTGGATGTCGTGTTCAGTGTGGGCCTTTGTAGAAAAATCATCGGCCCCTTTGTCTGAGGTCCTGGGTCATCGGCGTGCCACTCACACCTGGGTAGGCCTAACAGGAAGGCAGGTAATTGACCTCTGTCCGAGATCACGTCTCGCAGCCGACTGAGACAGAATTCAGGTGGGTTGCTTGGGGGTTGGAAGTCAGCTTAACCCCCCACGATCAGGCAAATCCTGGAAAACAAGTATACAGCCAGCAGAGGGGTCACAGGAAAGAGAGCTTAGCTATAGGTCTAAGAAGAACCAATCTGCCTACACCCTTCCCTTTTTGAGATACGTCCCTAAAGCTGACAAAAAGACTCTTTTTCCCCCCACTGGGGAATCCCCTATCTCTGGCTGGCGGGTTTTGGTTCCCACGTTTTCCTAAAAATCAGCTGATATTCTAAAGAAATGGCTGCCGTTTTCCAAATCAATTTAATTAATTAATTGCGGGGTAGACGAAACGATCTATAAACGTCACAATATATATATATATATATATATATATATATATATATATATATATATATATATATATATATATATATATATATATATATATATTATATAATGAATTAAGAACGAGGAGCGTCGCCCCCCGCTATTTTCCTATTTGGTATAGCGTTTAGCCATAGCGCAAGACAACTGGTAACACTCAGTCCCATCCCCCCCCCCCCTCTCTCTCTCTCTCTCTCTCTCTCAATCTCTCTCTCTCTCTCTCTCTCACTCATAAGCGATCACTGGCATAGCCTTCCTCTCTCTCTCTCTCTCACTCTCATCTCTCTCTCTATCTCTCTCTCTCTCTCCATCCATCAGTCATCAAATCAGAGTCGGAGTTACAAAAATATACACGTTTATTCAAAGCAAAGTACTAGTGGAATAATTCAGGTTCTTACAGGATAATTAATGGAATGATAATAGTTCAAGTCTCACAGACAACCCCCCGGTATTTAAGTAATTAGTCAAACACCAATTATCTCTTCTCCAAAATATTATAGTTCCCTCCACACAGGACACTTAGTCCCCTCACTAGGACACTCGGCCCCCTCACTAGATCCGCCTGTTTAAAAGACAGGAGAACACACTTGTGAGCACACACAATTGTAAAGACAAAGGCAAAAGATTAAATGAAATAGAACATCTTTACAAAATATCAAAACAAGCCATCCCTTTGGCTAAATCATAACGATTCTTACCCATTGCAGCCTGGAACGTCACACACAGAAACAAATATAACTTTCGCAGAACTATCCCAGCATTCTGCCTTTTCTCCCTTAGCTGTTTCCCTAGTTCTTGGCTAAACCATGCCGTTAAGAATGGACATAGTTCATACACGTACACATGAATTCACACTCTTTGTCAACGCCCCAAGTAACTGGTCGCTGCCAGTTTTCAAAGGCACCTTGAACAAGCCCTCACGAACTCACATACCCACAGAACGAACATTGACCTGCTAAGTAAGCATCTTAGTGTCACACCATCCCAGAAAAGATTTATCAGCTTTCTCTAGGTTGTCGCCCG
>NC_061094.1:64697111-64707111 GCF_015104395.2 Macrobrachium nipponense
ACTGTGCAAATATCGTCATGGTTACGTAAGCTTCGGTTGGAGGCTCCGTAGAATTCTTCGGAACGAATTCGTACGCTCCAAGTTACGGATTAACGATGTTCCTGTCTTTATATGAAGGCGCTTTCATTTTGTTCTTGGTAGCCACAGATGAAATAAAACAAGTTATGAATGTCATATCATAATTTAAATACTTTAAACTTTGATGATTAATAGCTATGGAAGTCACATAATGGTTTTCTTAGTACTTAGTATGAAGAGACTATATATATAAAGACTCACGATATTTTTCTGTATTTTTAAGACGAACTCGCTTCCATTCCAGCGTCTTCTTATTAAGCATTTCCTTATTAATTTTCCTTACATTATAGTTCAATTTCTTCTGTCTATATATTTCACTTGCATGTAGTTGATCTTCGGCCTATAATTCCCTATAACACATTCCTTAAACGGGTAGTGTTAGTATTACGTGACCGTCACCTGTAACCATGCAACTAAATATTAAATGACCAGCTTGATGGCGCGCGCTACGCTGTACTGGAACCCGTCGCTGTCCGTTAAATCTACCCTACCCTCATAATCCCTACCCACCCCGCCCCCACCCCCATAGGCCTGACAGGTTTTCAGGTTTGCAGGAGGAGGGTGGCTGCCCATGTCTCCCATACCCTCCTGATTGCCTACCTACCCCGCCCCAACCCGGGTCCGACAAACAAGAAAGATCCTCTCAGATCTTATTATTATAGAAGATTAACTTGTCTGAACAATTTGACAAAAGCCTCGGCCACCTGACATTTGCAATTACAACTACGGTATTATTTCTATTCCTCGATGATCCCCAGAGATGTATATCATTAGTAACATTAATTAAAAGCAATGGCAATGTAATTTATGATAAAGGCGACTTTCTCTTCTCTCTCTCTTTCAGCGTAGGTGTTGTATGTGAGAATAAATGGGTAGTTATCGCTCACAAAATTTAATCACGTTTTCTCTCTCTCTCTCTCTCTCTCTCTCTCTCTCTCTCTCTCTCTCCTCTCTCTCTAACGCCAGGAAATCTGTGTTAGCAGCCTTAGATCTAATTACTCTTCACGTAACCCTTACACTTACCATAAGAGAGAGAAAACAGGAGTAGGGAGAACAGAAAAGAATCCTTCTTCTGTTGACAATCATCCTCGGAAGGAATGAAATGAGCCAGTGTGCCTTGGAAAAATGTAATTACACTGCCTTTTAATGACCTCATTTAAGCGAGGGAGGAAAACTCCTCTTCTTCTTTTAACTTGTTCCAGAATCCTGTACGCTCAGACTCGTCGTCGTTTCCAAAGAAATATCCAAATATTGTCTCAGTAACTTGATGTAGGACTTTCATCGGTCTCTTTTTTGGGTTTTCTAGGAGTTAATGTCAATAAGGATAATGAGATGCAATGTACAATGTCGGAAGTTAAAGCGGAGTCCTTGTTAAGGACGAGTTTAGACAGTCAATGGCTGCAGATAAGGACTTGATTTAGCGTTACGAAATTCGTTTCATCTCTTTCGTCTGGTTTCAAATTGGTTTCAGTTGTTTTGTTCAAATTGAAATTCGCGACAGCTGTCAGCTGTTTCGTCTGGTTTTAAAATAGTGGTGTCTGTATCCTTTCAGTACAGATTGGTGTCAAATTCTTCCTTTTGTTTAAAATTGATGTCAGCTGTTTCCTCTTCTGGCTCCAACGATTTTCAGAATATTTTTTGATAAAAGAGGGACACTGGATAAGTGAGCTTAGATGTGTCATCTGTCCTGGTTACTTTTTGAAAATGTGTCAGCTCACTGTTGTGTTTATTAAATAAGAGTAATATTTTTCTATTCAATTTGATAGTTTGTGCTTATAAATTTCATTTAGTTGGAGAGAGAGAGAGTGAGAGAAGAGAGAGGAGAGAGAGAGAGAGAGAGAGAGAGACCGCCACTTAGGCTTCGAAATTTTGTTTTTCTGAAGAAACTGATCACAGTTAGTCAAAGCCTCGCCTTTAAACCCTCGTACCTTAAGGTCTTTTAACGAGACACAAATGAGTAAAAATGCCTTTTCTGTAAAAACTGCCTAGAAAGAACAATGAGTCTCTATTTTTGTCGAGTTATAACAGAAGAGGAAGATTAAAAACTCATCTAACTTCTTAAAGAGGAGTCGCTTTATCCATTAAGGTTAATAATTCCCTTGTGAGAGGGGAAATCCTGTCGAGCGTTTGATGTAGGCAAGATTATTTAAATGAAGACCATCGATTATTAAGAGCATTAGGCTTCATAGGCATACAGCTTGTTAGCACGCTTTTCTTCACTACGACAGTATCCGCTTTGTAAACTGTTTTATTATTATTATTATTATTTGAAGGTAGGTAGGATCCTCTCTCAAACATGTTTTGTTAAAGATGATGGCAGCATCAGTGGAATTGATTTTATATATGGTCTTTTCAATTCTTCTATTATTCTCTTCTCATCAGGGCTGATATTTGCAATAGCTGGCCGATGTTCATATCTCGGTGAAAGAAATGTTTTCTAAAAATAATAATTTATTGATATGATAACAAAAAAGTGGTTAACAAATCTTAGTCCAAGGGCGTAACGGAATTCTAACGTTTCCAACCGTATCATCGGTTCATTTTCAAGGAAAGGTGAGCGTGAACTGATTGGAATGGGGTCCGTTCGGCGGTATTTATTGAGTCCCAGGTGCTCTGTCTGATGGGCGCTGCGTTTTCATTGGCTGAACAGAGGATTAATTCCCTGAGGTCAAGCGTCTTGCAGAGGTGGAAGGTCGCACGTGCTCTTCTCGTGCGGACGCTGGAGACTGGGAGCTAGTATTGGGAAGGGTCATTGCCGATAGACGGGGGCACCTGGTTGGCCCGTTCGATCGGCTCTATGGTGCTGGTGGGGCGCGCCCTACGTGCCACCGTCGGGAGGAGTGAAGTCTCTTGGTGGTGTTGAGGCTGGGTCTCTCCTTCCCGATGTGCAGGGTCCTCCAAGAGGCGGAGGCGACGGTGGTCTGCTGCCTTATCGATAATTCTGATATTAGGAATAATGTCATTCCTAGTCATCCTGGTATTGTGGACGTTTTTTTTGGCGATGATTATGGATGGCGCCTTCCTGAGCGTGTAGGATATCCTCTTCGAAAATCGCATAGTCGTCATACCAATGTAAGCGCCGGGGCATTCCGACAGGGGCATTTGTACTGGTAGACACGTTTAGTTTTCTTG
Source organism: Macrobrachium nipponense (assembly GCF_015104395.2). Classification (NCBI taxonomy): domain Eukaryota; kingdom Metazoa; phylum Arthropoda; class Malacostraca; order Decapoda; family Palaemonidae; genus Macrobrachium; species Macrobrachium nipponense. Next base: position 64,700,322 of record NC_061094.1, read on the forward strand.
AGAGGGTCCTGCATCACGAGGGCTGGATTGTTATTTCATAATCAGGCCACTGGTCTTCTTGCTGTTAGTAGTATTAGTTTCACTTTTTTCGCAGGGTCCGTGGGGGAGACGTTCCTTTCTATGATGGTACGAAGGGCTCGATCGTCCTCTTTGTATTTCTTATGAAATACTCCCTTGTAAAAAGGAGTGACGTCTTCAAGGGCGGCGGGACGAGGCTCCTGCTGATACCATTTATCGATGTTTCTGCGAATGCATTTAGTGATGTCCCGGTTGGAATACCCGTTGTTAATTAAAACTTGGGCAACAACGTTCTAATTCAGTGTGCGTGCCCTTCACGAAGAGCAGTGTGAGAGAGCTCTCCTGGTGAAGGCGCTGATCGCAGTGCGCTTGTATCTCTCTGGACACTCGCTCTCGCCGTTCAGGCACATGCCCAGGTTCGTGGGTTACGAAGCGCTCCTCTTGTTGCCCGACGAGGACGTCTAGGAAGGGGAGGCGACGGTCACGGCAATGTTTGATGGTGAAGTTGAGTCTGCTGTGGTCGTGGAAGGCTTGTCACAGGCGCTCTATTTCTTCCACCGTGCTGGCGCTGATGAAAGTGTCGTCAATATACCGGACGTACATAGACGGCTTCTCGATGTTGGCGAATACCCAACGTTCCACAGCACCCATGTAGAAGTTCGCGAAAAGTACTCCGAGGGGAGAACCCATCGCTACACCGTCTTTCTGTGTACATATGTCCTGTGGGTGGAGAAAGCCGGGCCTTTTTTGTACAAATTTCAAGGAGTTTTCGGAGGGCATGCTCAGGGATGTTTAATGGGGGCGTGGAGTCTCTCTATATACACGATCCAGGATTATCTGAATTGTTTTATCCACGGGGACGTTCGTGAAAGGGACTCCACGTCCATCGATGCAATAACTCCTCTCCGGGGGGGTGTCGTTTCAGTGCTTCTCAAAAACTCGGCAGATGACTTCAAACTGTGGTCATCTGGAACATAAGGAGTCAAAATAGTATTCAATTTCTTCGCAAGCTGGTATGTAGGAGCGGGAATTTGGCTATTAATGGGGCGTAACGGGTTCCCTGGTTTATGGGTTTTAACGTTCCCGTATATGTAGCCAAGGTCGTAGTCCCCTACGATCGGCAGCAAGTGAAGGGCATTGGAAGCTGCATTGACAGTCTCAATAATCCTATTAGCCTCACGTTTAATGTCATCTACCGGGTTCTTGGTGATTCTCTGGAATTTGCTGCTGTCTGCCAGTATCTCATCCAACTTGTGGCGGTATTCTTCAGTGCGGATGAGTACAATGCAGCGGTTTTATCGGCCCGACGGACGGTGACATCCTCTTTCGCTCGGAGTTCTTTGGCAGCTTCCCTCAGGCGCCTGTCGATCACATCACTCTTGTAATCACCGCGTTCCGTGAGGGCCTCGGCCAAGAGGAGGGGCTGCAGGGCGTCTGTAGTACGTATGGTGCCTTGATCTTCATGTTTGTGTATGGTGTCCAGCAGGTACTCGATCTCAAGGCGTTTCTCCATGGCCTCGGTCGGGTGGAGAAATGGCAATTGTAGTCCCATACGTAGAATTCTGTCTTGATCGGCGGTAGGTACGTAGTCAGTCAGGTTAATGTATTCTTCTCTCTTTTGCGGGAGCCGTAGTTTTCCTCCGTTGAGGGCGACCAACTTTCGGCGAAGGAACGAGACAGAGTCGCACTCCAGGATGAGATGAAGAATGCCTGCACCGCCTAGAAAAGAAGGATGCCGAAAAGAGAATGAGGACGATAACTAAGAAGCTGGTCGCCCTCAACGGAGGAAAACTACGGCTCCCGCAAAATAGAGAAGAATACATTAACCTGACCGACTACGTACCTACCGCCGATCAAGACAGAATTCTACGTTTGGGACTCAATTGCCATTTCTCCACCCGACCGAGAGATCGAGTACCTGCTGGGCACCATACACAAACATGAAGATCAAGGCACCATACGTACTACAGACGCCCTGCAGCCACTCCTCTTGGCCGAGGCCCTCACGGAACGCGGTGATTACAAGAGTGATGTGATCGACAGGTGCCTGAGGGAAGCTGCCAAAGAACTCCGAGCAAAAGAGGATGTCACCGTCCGTCGGGCCGATAAAACCGCTGCATTTGTACTCATCCGCACTGAAGAACTACCACCACAAGTTGGATGAGATACTGCAGACAGCAGCAAATTCCAGAGAATCACCAAGAACCCGGTAGATGACATTAAACGTGAGGCTAATAGGATTATTGAGACTGTCAATGCAGCTTCCAATGCCCTTCACTTGCTGCCGATCGTAGGGGACTACGACCTTGGCTACATATACGGGAACGTTAAAACCCATAAACCAGGGAACCCGTTACGCCCCATTATTAGCCAAATTCCCGCTCCTACATACCAGCTTGCGAAGAAATTGAATACTATTTTGACTCCTTATGTTCCAGATGACCACAGTTTGAAGTCATCTGCCGAGTTTTTAGAAGCACTGAAAACGACACCCCCCGGTGGAGTTATTGCATCGATGGACGTGGAGTCCCTTTTCACGAACGTCCCCGTGGATGAAACAATTCAGATAATCCTGGATCGTGTAAATAGAGACGACTCCACGCCCCAATTAAACATCCCTGAGCATGCCATCCGAAAACCCCTTGAAACCCCTTTAAATTGTACAAAAAAGGCCCCTTTCTCCACCCACAGAGGACATATGTACACACAGAAAGACGGTGTAGCGATGGGTTCTCCCCTCGGAGTACTTTTCGCGAACTTCTACATGGGTGCTGTGGAACGTTAGGTATTCGCCAACATCGAGAAGCCGTCTATGTACGTCCGGTATATTGACGACACTTTCATCAGCGCCAGCACGGTGGAAGAAATAGAGCGCCTGTGACAAGCCTTCCACGACCACAGCAGACTCAACTTCACCATCGAACATTGCCGTGACCGTCGCCTCCCCTTCCTAGAGTCCCTCGTCGGGCAACAAGAGGAGCGCTTCGTAACACAGGTGTATACGAAACCCACGAACCTGGGCATGTGCCTGAACGGCGAGAGCGAGTGTCCAGAGAGATACAAGCGCACTGCGATCAGCGCCTTCCTCAGGAGAGCTCTCTCACACTGCTCTTCGTGGAAGGACACGCACACTGAATTAGAACATGTTGCCCAAGTTTTAATTAACAACGGGTATTCCAACCGGGACATCACTAAATGCATTCGCAGAAACATCGATAAATGGTATCAGCAGGAGCCTCGTCCCGCCGCCCTTGAAGACGTCACTCTCTTTTACAAGGGAGTATTTAATAAGAAATACAAAGAGGACGAACGAGCCCTTCGTACCATCATAGAAAGGAACGTCTCCCCCACGGACCCTGCGAAAAAAGTGAAACTAATAATTAACTACAAGAGCAAGAAGACCAGTGGCCTGATTATGAAAAACAATCCAGCCCTCGTGATGCAGGACCCTCTCAAGAAAACTATCGTTGTCTACCAGTACAAATGCCCTGTCTGGGAATGCCCCGCGCTTACATTGGTATGACGACTATGCGATTTTCGAAGAGGATATCCTGCACGCTCAGGAAGGCGCATCCATAATCATGCCAAAAACGTCCACAATACCAGGATGACTAGGAATGACATTATTCCAATATTCAGAATTATCGATAAGGCAGCAGACCACCGTCGCCTCCGCCTCTTGGAGGCCCTGCGCATCGGGAAGGAGAGACCCAGCCTCAACACCACCCAAGAGACTTCACTCCCTCCCGACGGTGGCCACGTAGGGCGCCCGCCACCAGCACCATAGAGCCGATCGCAAAAAAACGGGCCAATCAGGTGCCACCCGTCTATCGGCAATGACCTTCCCAATACTACGCATCCAGTCTCCAGCGTCCGCACGAGAAGAGCAGTGCGAGCTTCCACCTCTGCAAGACGGCTTGACTCAGGGACTTAATCCTCTGTTCAGCCAATGAAAACGCAGCGCCCATCAGACAGAGCACCTGGGACTCAATAAATACCGCCGAACGACCCCATTCCAATCAGTTCACGCTCACCTTTCCTTGAAAATGAACCGATGATACGGTTGGAAACGGAATTCCGTTACGCCCTTGGACTAAGATTTGTTAATCACTTTTGTTATCATATCAATAAATTATTATTTTTAGAAAACATTTCTTTCACCGAGATATGAACATCGGCCAGCTATTAGCAAATATCAGCCCTGATGAGAAGAGAATAATAAGAAGAATTGAAAAGACCATACATAAAATCAATTCCATGATGCTGCCATCATCTTTAACTAAAAATATTATTATTATTATTATTATTCAGGAGATAAACCCCTATTCATGTGGAACAAGCCTACGGGGGCACTTTACTAGAAATTCAAGCTTCCAAAGAAGAAAGTCTCAGTGGCGTGGTCGGTTCGGTCTTGGCCTGCCTCCTCGGTGGCCGCGAGTTCAATTCGAGCGCAAACCATTGAGTTGTGAGAGATGTGTATTTCTGGTGATGGAAGTTCACTCTCGACGTGGTTCGGAAGTCATGTAAGTCCGTTGGTCCCGTTGCTGAATAACCACTGGTTCCATCCAACGTAAAAACACCTTGCGCACGAACAAACAAACAAACAAGGTCTTCAGCTGAAAGAAACAACAGATGATAGGAAATCCAGAAAAAAGAGAAATGGCAATTATCGTCTTTTAATGGCCATATCTCACGTAAGAACTTTATGAATATAGCTAAAATATTAGTTTATAAATCAATTTAGGAAGACGTCATTCTAAGTATAAATATAACAGGGAAAAATCATACACACTGATTATATAATAGTTTACCAAAAATCATTTCCGAGTTGGCTATTACTGTAGTATTTCAGTGTTGCTGTATCAAAATTACATAATGTAAGTTCAAGTCGTATTGTGGTACTGACGTTGCCTCGTTTTTCGAATCCCTGAACTCCATAGGTGGCAATTGTCTTCGATTTTTAAGATGGAAGGACGACAGCAATGTGTTAAAGGTAGTTAACTAACCATAATTTATGTCATAATTTGTTTGGCTAAGATTTGAGTTTTGGGTAAATATATAAAAAGAAAGGCTTTCTTTTTATATATTTCATTAATGCTTTTTATATATTTCATTAATGCTTGTTTCAGTGCAGAATGAGTTCATTCATCGGCCCAGCTCAGAATTTTCTGTTTAATTACTTTGTGAGATAGTCTTTCCTGAACTGTTCCTCAGAGCTTTCTTTGTTAATTACTTTGAATGTCCTCAGAGCTCTTTTTATCAATTTGTTAATTACTTTGAATGTCCTCAGAGCTTTCTTTGTTAATTACTGAATGTCTTTCAGCTTTCTTTGTTATCACTTTGAATGTCCTCAGAGCTTTGTTAATTACTTTGAATGTCCTCAGAGCTTTCTTTGTTAATTACTTTGAATGTACATCAGCTGGAAGTCTTATTCAGGTATAGGTGTGGTGCAGTGAATATGAACGAGTAGATGGGAACTGCTACCCAGAAAAAAGATATTGAATGCAAATGTTCATTTAAAACTATTTGTTTAATGCAAAGAAAGAACAACAATCCTGAATTAATTATCAGTACATACTTTTATATTCAGAATGTTTTGTTTAATGAATAAATAACAGCATTTTATATTTTGTTCTGTTCGAAAATGTCGCAGGATGAATGCTTAATATATATGCAGACTGAAATAACCTTCTATTTTTGCACTGCAATAAAAACGACATAAAAAAAACTGAAGAATGAATTATAAATCCTTCATTTGGGACTTGGCCATTCACTGTTTAAACTTATTCGGTAACTCGGGTTTTCGTTAAATTCATCAATGTTAAATTCGGGGAAAGAAATAAAACCCTCTGAATCGACCTATCCATAGACGCGTCTGGAATACCCAGAAAGTATTTGCATGAAGTCTAGGATTCAGACTTTAGTCGCTGAGCCTTTGTCTTGAATTGTAGGGAAGCAAAGATAACTGTAACTGGCCTCTGAACAACACATCTTCGCGAGGTAGCTTTTTCAGTATTTATGCAAAACTGGACCCATAGTTAAGATAACTGGATCAAGTGTACCAGGTGACGTCACAGTCTATATTATACCAAGTGTACCAGGTGACGTCACAGTCTATATTATATCAAGTGTACCAGGTGACGTCACAATCTATATTATATCAAGTGTCCCAAGTGACGTCACAGTGAGCATTACACTACATATTGCGAGGTATGTGAAAGTTGCAGCATATGCGCATAGGTCCAATGTCATTTTTTAATAACAAACATTTATTTTCATGAGAAATATGAAGGGAAAAAGAGTCTAATCTAGCACCGAGAAAGAAGGGAGACATATTAAAGTAGCTGTCATAGTACTTATGCGCTATATACTTAAGAAACTTTAAATTCCATAGCATACTTCCGTAGCTATGAGATGTTATGTGGAAAGAATTTCTACAGATTTGTAGAAAATAACTCACTTCAAAAGGAATGTTGGGGGAAAATATGTCTCTTCTGAAGGTCACACGTGGACAAGTCAAAAGGCAAAGGTCGCCGGCAAGTATTAAGCTTTTAACTATGTTGAGCGGATCAAAGAAGTGATGATTTTTATATCGTTTATCAGTTTTTATTCCTCTCAATAATAATAATAATAATAATAATAATAAGAATAATAATAATAATAATAATAATAATAATAATAATAATAATAATAATAATAATAATAATAATAATCAGATACAGTGCAGGAATAGTGGAATGGACGAAGGCAGAACTCAGCAGCATAGATCAGG
>NC_061094.1:64712111-64729611 GCF_015104395.2 Macrobrachium nipponense
AATTTCTTTCTTATCGCACTAAAAGTATCAGTGACACATCTCGGAAATTATTTCGTCACTTTGACATAATTATTGCACCATTTTAAATTATCCTTTACATGAAGTATTATATATGAAAATGTGCGCAATTTCATGCACAATACAACTAAAAAATATTCATGATTGTAGCTTTTATCAGTTTTGAAATATTTTCATATAAATAACGATAAGTGCAAAAAATTTCAACCTTCGGTCAACTTTGACTCTACAGAAATGGTCGAGAACGCAATTGTAAGCTACAACTCTTACATTATAGTAATATTCAATCATTTGCCTTCATTTTGCAACAAATTGGACGTCTCTAGCACAATATTTCGATTTATGGTGAATTTATGAAAAAACTTTTTCCTTACGTTCGTGCGATAACTCTTCCGATAAATTTTTTTGTGCGATTGTACTAATGTTTGCACCCTTTTAAATTTGCCGTTACATAAAGTTTTATATGGAAATGTGCGCAATTTCATGCACAATACAACAAAAAACAACCCATGGTTGTAGCTTTTATCAGTTTTTTTGAAATATTTTCATATAAATAACGTTAAGTGCAAAAATTTCAACTTTCGGTCAACTTTGACTCTACCGAAATGGTCGAAAAACGCAATTGTAGCTAAAACTCTTATATTCTAGTAATATTCAATCATTTACCTTCATTTTGCAACGACTTGGAAGTCTCTAGCACAATATTTCGATTTATGGTGAATTTATGAAAAAAAAAAAAAACATTACGTTTCGCGCGGTAACTTCCGAAAAAATTAAAATTTTTTTGTGCGATTGTCGAAATGTTTGCACCATTTAAAATTAGCTGTTACATAAAGTTTTATATATGAAAATGTGCGTAATTTCATGTAGAATACAACTAAAAATGATTGAAGGTTGTAGCTTTTCTCTTTTTTCGAAATATTTGCATATAAATCACGATAAATAGAAAAAAAAAAAAACCACGTTCGGTCAAATTTGACTCTACCGAAATAGTTGAAAAACAAGCAATTGTAAGCTAAAACTCTTACGGCCTAGTAATATTCTGTCATTTTTCTTCATTTTGAAACAAATTTGAAGTCTCTAAAACAATATTGTGATTTATGTGAATTTTTGAAAATATATTTACCTTCACTCGCGCGCCCGATTCGCGGCCGCAAGTCTCCGAAATACGTACATGGCATTATCCTAATATTTGCTCCTTTTCAATATTAGCCTTTTATAGAGTTTCATATATCAAAATGTGCGCAAATTCATGAAGAATACAATAAAAAATAATTGAAGGTTGTAGCTTTTTCGATCTTTGAAATATGTCCATATAAAAAAATATATATATTAAAATTTCGACATTCGGTCAAATTTAACTCGTCCGAAATGGTCGAAATCTGCAATTCTAATCTAAAATTCTTACAGTATCGTAATATTCAATCATTTGTCTTAATTTTGAAACAAATTGGAAGTCTCTAGAACATTATTTAGAATTACGGTGAATTTTTGAAATAACATTTTTTTACGTCCGCTCGTTACGAATTCGTACATCATTTTGTGATAATATTTTTCCGGTGTTGCTTTTATTGTTTTACAATGTATTATATATCAAAATGATCGCAATTTAGTGTACAATACAACGCAAAAAAAAGTAACTGGTTAGCTTTGACCGTTTTCTGCACAGCGTGATTTGAATACAATTATGTATGAATTTTTTTTTTTTTCGCTACCATATATCGCATTATTTACATATGATAATGATATCATTTTTCATTTCTGATGGTTGCATTCTAACTTCAGGCAATGACAAAAAAGGAGCCAAAAATGAACTCTTAATCTTCAAAAGTACGCGCGCTGTAATTTTTTGAAAAAATTATTTTTTCCACTTCCGCGCTCACTCCAAACCAGGCCCGGCATACGGGAGACGTTTTGATTTTTAGGGCTCCGGCGTAAGAGGGTTTAAAGTAAGAAAGAGAGAGAGAGAGAGAGAGAGAGAGAGAGAGAGAGAGAGACAGGTCCGTAAAATATACTGCTACATTAAAATAAAATTTGTCTTATTCTCAGCCTCGACAAAGGAGTTGGTTACTTACTTCATCTCATGGAAAGCATAAAAACGCCACGACATAACGGAAAAGCGCCCGCTAAAACCATAGTTTCGGAAATGGAATGCCGTCGGAGTCGTAAAAGTCTTTCATAAAAGAATCATAAAAAGGTCTCATTACAGAGAAAGGGTCTTTGATCTTTGGTCTCTAACCTACAGACCGAAGTATTATAGCTCAGGGGTAAAGGTTCTATTGAAGTTATACTTGTGAGTGTAAAAGGAGGGTGATTTCTCCTGAAGGTGCTTCGTCAGGAGTAGAAACCATGCTGGTGAAGGAATGCTTGGTTGACGATCTCTCTCTCTCTCTCTCTCTCTCTCTCTCTCTCTCTCTCTCTCTCTCTCTGTCTCTCTCTCTCACAGAATTGTTTTTTTTTGTAAGTGCTTCGTCAGTTGAGATAATATTTGTGAAGCATTGCTGGGTTGACGATTCTGTCTGTCTGTCTGTCTGTCTCTTTGTCTCTCTTTCTCCCTCCCTCCTCTCTCTCTCTCAGTGCCCATTTGCTGTGACGTTACCAGCACACAGTCTGATTAATCAACAGATATCACGCGTTTAACATTCGTCTGGAAATTATAAATATCTAGAAGTGTTCGTGAACTGTCGATGATAAGATTAGTGTGAAAATAGTAGTATAAAGCGTCTACTAAGTTAGTTTATCAAGTGAAATACTGTAAATCAGATCAAGATGGCAGTAAGTTCCAACTGTGGAAAAAAATGGCGAAATTTAGCGTGTTTAGCAGATTCGCAATATGATGAGGTAGCAGGAAGGGAGGTGGCATTTCTCATCTATGAGATCAACAACAGCCCTAACCAAAAGATACAAAAGCATTCATAGATATATTAGAAGGATATGATCCTTCAAACTGGAACAAATCAACAGAAAACATCTTGAAAATAATTGAAGAAGTTCCAAATAAAATCCAAGTGGTCAAGAGACTCATAAAGAAAATATACATAAACCAACATATTCCGACAAAGAAAATGAATAAGGTGAACATTGTGAATATCCTAATTCATGCAATGGGAAAAAGAATGCCAAAAGCATGCAAACTGTGTAAGGTGTGGTATAGCATAACTAATCCACAAAACCTGATCAGAAAATGTTCTGCATGCAACATTCCGACGCATCTGCAATGTGCTGAAGTAATGCAAGATATGAGAAAAGATACCAGAATATTTTGTTCAACATGTCTATCATGGATAGACAATGTTATTAAATCAAGACTGAATGTACAAGTAGTTGAGGATGAAGACGAGGAAGAAGAAGAGGAAAACGGAAGAGAAGTAAACAAAACTGAAATGACAAAATATGATAAGGAAAACAAAGAACAAGATAAAAGTATGGATGCAGAGATACTCATTGATACTAATATGAGGCAATCAAGCAGCATACATACGAAGAAATAAATTACGACATGACAACACAAAAGAAAATCCCGAAGAGGCTTTACCCAGATCTGCATAATGATAGGAAAGAGGAAATAATAGACAAGAAAGACAAAGTCTGCAACCTTTTGAAAAGAGGGAATTGCAGATTCGGAGAAAGATGTTACTACAAACATCCTAATGTATGTCACAACTATGAAATATATGGTAAATGTGCATACCTAGACGGCTATGAGGATGATTTCAGAGATCTACATCCAAAAATATGCAAAAACCTAAAAGAAGGAAAAGGATGTAAGTTCGACAAAACATGTAAATATATGCACCCTGTAGCCATGAATCGAAAATCAATGAATTAATCAATCATATAATAAAAATCCAAAATAAGAAAGAAACAAATAAAGAGAGGAACAAAGAATATCAGGTGAAAGAAAAAAACAAGCCATCACCGCGATATGCAGTATCAGCAAAATATTTCCAAGCATCAGCTCCGAGATACAACTCAAGAGATAAGAACTTTATCTATGATGCAAGAGGATATTGCAGATACGGAGAAAATTGCAGATTCAGACACAAAATGAATAATTATGATGAAGGAAGATAAATTATTATGGAAAAGTTGGATTTTTTAATGTCAGAATTTCTGGAAATGAAGAAAAGAACAACATACCAGAACAGGAAAGAGACATGGAAAATCCTTATTATTACCCATATTGAAATGAGGAGCACGCGAACCATCATAGTTGATAAATGCGCAGGGTTTTAGTTACGAGTATCTCAAAAAGAAAAATAGAGTACTTAGAAGAACTAACCCAAATTGAAAAGAAAATTGATATAATGAAAATAAGTGAAACCTGGTATTCCCAAGAGACTGGGAATGACGATCAAATAAAAGGGTTCCAAACTTATAGATCAGATAGAAAAAATAGGAATCAAGAGGGAACCGCAATATATGGGAAAGACAAAAAACAAGGAAAAATATATGAGAAATACAGTAACTCAGAATGTGAACTAATGGCATTAGAATTTGAATCTGAAAAATTAATGAACATAGAAATATATAGACCCCCTAATACTAAAGAGTTTGACATAATAATAGAAAAATTGGAGATATAGTAGAAATCACAAGGACTGGACTATTCCCTCCTCTGGAGACTAACTTTCCTTTCTTAGACTGGAAAGAACGAATAGAAAGGAAAGAAAGGAAAATACTTTAGACCTAGTATTTGTGAATGAGGTGAATTATGTTAAAGAAATAATAGTTTATAATGCGAGTATTTCAGACCATAATGTCATAGAATTAACATCCTTTCCAAAGCAAGCAAGGGAAAAAAACAGAGATAGCAAGAAATGAAAAAGTGGGAAGGATATGGAAAATACAACTTCTACAGTAAAAATATAAAATGATCAGAAATAAAAGTAGAATTAAACAAAGATTGGGATAACATTTTCGTAAGTGATGACATAAGGGTAAATACGGAGATATTGTATAAAATATTAGATAAAATAGTGGATAAATATATACCGAAGAAGAAAAGTAAACATGTCATGCATACCAAGAGACAGAAGGATATTGTTCCAGAAAACATCAGAAAGTGGAAAAAAGGTCTTGCAAAAGAAAAAAAAAATGCATGGAAAGTTATAGAACTAAAAAGTAAGATAGAAAATGCAGAACAAAAGATTATACAATCAAAAGAAAATGAAAAACGAGACATGGAAGAAAAAACCCTAGTAAATATCAAGCAAAACCCCAAACTATTATACTCGTACGCAAAAAAAGATGAATAAAAGAAGAATAGAAATAGGCCCTCTAAGAATTGAAGGGAGATTAACGAATGAAAAAAAGGAAATATGCAACATATAGGCAGAACGATATAAGAGAGAATTCACCCCTAGAATTGATAATGAAGATAATGATATAGAAGTAAGGGACGAAAATAGTGAATATTTAGCTGACATAGATATTAATGAAGCTGATATTGTGCAGGCTATTAATGAAATTGAAAATGGAGCTGCTGCAGGGCCTGACGGTGTCCCTGCTATTTTGTTAAAGAAAATAGTTCATTCTATCGCAAAGCCACTTGCAATATTATTAAGACAAAGTGTAGATACAGGCAAGATTTATGATGAGCACAAATTAGCATATATTACCCCTACTTTCAGAAGTGGATCAAGACTAGAGGCAAGTAATTATAGGGCCTGTGAGTCTACATCACATATTATGAAAGTGTATGAAAGGGTAATGAAGAAAAATATTATGAAACTTTAATAAAAAAAAATTTGTTAATATAGGACAACATGGTTTCGTACCCAGGAAAAAGTACACAAACCCACTATTAGTCCACCGTGAGAACATATACAAAAATATGAAAAGTGGAAATGAAACAGATGTGGTTTATCTAGACTTTGCAAAAGCTTTTGACAAGGTAGACCATAATATATTAGCAAAGAAAATTAGAAAACATAATATAGTGGATAAAGTAGGAAGATGGTTAAAAGAATTTTTACACAACAGAAAACAGATAGTTATTGCAAACGATGAGAAATCGGATGAAGCTAAGGTAATATCCGGTGTGCCACAAAGTACGGTGTTAGCTTCATTACCTTTTCTTATTATGATTGCAGACATAGACAGTAATGTTAAGGACTTGGTAGTGAGTAGTTTCGCCGATGACACAAGAATAAGTAGAGAAATTTACTTGTGATTGAAGATAGGAACGCGCTACAAAGAGACCTTACAACAAAGTATATGATTGGGCAGAGGTAAATAGGATGGTATTTAACTCTGATAAATTTGAATCAATAAATTATGGAGACAGAGAAGGAAAGCTATATGCATATAGGGGACCTAGTAATGAGACAATCACAGATAAGGAAGCAGTTAAAGACCTTGGTGTGATGATGAATAGGAACATGTTATGCAATGACCAAATAGCAATTGTATTGGCAAAATGTAAAGCAAAAATGGAAATGTTGTTACGGCGCTTCAAAACAAGAAAAGCTGAACACATGATTATGCTTTATAAAACATATGTTCGTAGTCCACTAGAATATTGCAATATGATATGGTACCCACACTATCAAAAGGATATTGCACAAATAGAGAGTGTACAAAGGTCCTTTACAGCTAGAATAGAAGAAGTAAAGGACCTTGACTACTGGGAAAGACTATAATCCTTAAAATTATATAGTCTAGAAAGGAGAAGAGAATGCTACATGATAATTCAGGCATGGAAACAGATAGAAGGAATAGCCGAAAACATCATGGAGCTAAAAATATCAGAAAGAGCAAGCAGAGGTAGATTAACAGTGCCCAAAACTACACCAGGAAAAATAAGGAAAACACACAGGACATTAATTCCCACACGCACCAAGCATCGAATAATGCAGCGTCTATTCAATGCGTTGCCAGCTCATCTGAGGAATATATCAGGAGTGAGCGTAGATGTGTTTAAGAATAAGCTCGACAAATATCTAAGCTGCATCCCAGACCATCCAAGATTGGAAGATGCAAAATATACCGGAAGATGTACTAACAACTCTTTGGTAGACATTAGAGGTACCTCACACTGAGGGACCTGGGGCAACCCAAACAAGATGTAAAGTCTGTAAGGTAAGGTAAGGTCTCTCTCTCTCTCTCTCTCTCTCTCTCTCTCTCTCTCTCTCTCTCTCTATCTAAGAGTGATTTTTTCTACTGGCGATTCGTCAGTTGAGATAATATTTGTAAAGGATTGCTGGGTTGATGATCTCTCTCTCTCTCGCTCTCTCTCTCTCTCTCTCTCTCTCTCTCTCTCTCTCTCTCTCTCTCTCTGAGGAATTAGGATTGGTAACCTGCCCTCCGGTTGATGAATTTACTTTTCCAGTATTATTTTATTATTATTATTATTATTATTATTATTATTATTATTATTATTATTATTATTATTATTATTATTATTATTATTATTATTATTATTATTAAGGAAATCAGACCATTACAGAAATGGAAATAAAAAAATTAGACTAAATAACGAATGATGAAAGAACAAAGAAGGCCACTGGGATCCTTTTCCTGAGATCAGTGTCATGGCAGTTATCCTTCCTTAACTTTTTAATTGAGTCCGAATGAAAATGTGTTCATCAGATCATGCTGCGTGTAATGTATCGGTAACTCATCATTGCTAACAATCAATTAACATATACATAATCAAACGAACCTTTTACTGTATCATTAAATCAAGGTAAACGTCTGTATAATTAAATGAAGGTAAATTTCATATTTCAGGCAAAAATCACAGATGTTGTTAATTAATTATTTCCTGCATTTGTTAATTAGCATCCACCTGTGCATGAAAGGGATCCTTCCACAAAGGTTATTTCCCTCTTCTTCCAGGCTGTTGAACACCCACATTCGTGTCCTCAAAAATCGAAATGTGGATACAGCAACTGTGATGACTAAAAATATGTTTCATATATTTGCATAAGTTACGGAATATAATCACAGGAAAGGTATTGACCAAACATATGGGTGATGTATTACACTGTCCACAAAAAATAAAAAGAATGGTGTTAATGAAAGACTAAATATATTTACAATATTAAACTAAAAATTAATTTTGATATATTTCCACTTGATTCTTAGGAAAGCATCTTTCGACAATTATTATTATTATTATTATTATTATTATTATTATTATTATTATTATTATTATTATTATTATTATTATTATTATGAAGAGGTTGAACCCTATTCATATAGAACAAGTACACCACTGGGGCCACTGACTTGAAATGCAAGCTTTTAAAGAATATTAAGATGTTCATTTTAAGGTATTAGGTAATAAAAAATGCTGAAAGACGAGATCAGTTGTTAAAAAAGAAAATGAATTTATAGACTAATAAAAAGAATAGATAGAAATATAAGCAAATTATTGGAATACAAGGAGAAACTGTTCTAGGGTAGCAATGCAATCCTCAGTCACACAAGTTGGTAACATGATAAAGCAAGAGTGATTTTTTTTTTAAATGATAAGAAATCCTCCAACCTGAAGCTGTATTCATACCAGATCAGACGCATTTCTTCCACTTACTTCCATCCTAGAGGCGTGAAAGGCTTCAGGCCAAATGTCCCGAAAATCAATGATTCGTTTGAGGCGAAATCGAGTGAAAATTCCTTTCGGTGTCAGTTCGCACAAAAACTTGTCTCGATGCGAACTTGCGACGGAGACATCCGGTAGGTATCGCGTCTCGTTTCATTCTTGCTTCCAGAACCCCGTAATATATTTCAGTGTTGATTCCAGCAACTGATCTCGTTAATTTTATTTTATTTTAAGCTAATTTTTACATCTTAGATGTTTTAGGCTTTAATCCAGTAGCCCCTGTTCTAGGCCATCAGTCTAATATGATGATTTTGTTAGGATGCGCCCGTAGTTTTCAGTAAAGCATGTCTTACGTATGTTTGAAACTTATCGAATACAAATCACAAACGGTTTGAAAAAAGCTTATGACCTATTGATAGCCCTAGCCATAATACTTGTTTACTTCTTAAATGCTTTAGAATTTATTTAGTGGCTTCTGTTTTCGTCGATTTATCTAATATATTGTAATTTTTTAGGATCCTTCCACATTGCACTAAAACATGTCATAAACTTGTCGGAAACTTATCCCATACAAATCATTCATAAGTTGACAACAAGTTGACGATTTCTTGATAAACCTAACCAATGCTTCATACGATTATGCAGAGTTGGAGAAAGGTTTGCTTTGTACTTACGGTCGTCAATTTCCTTCCAACCTGTTTGTGACATGTATGCGATAAGTTGCCGGCGATTTCTCATGATACGTTTTTTTGTTTTTATGGGTGTTTTCTGTTTCTAGTATTTATAATTCAAGTTTGGCGTTATTTCACCAGTGATTTTAATTATGATTCGCCATTCCAGCGTAGTCCCTGTCAATCACCCACAAACTCTTTTTTTCTCAATAAGTTGCGTCTGCATCTGAAATAATTTTGATAAAAAGGAAACTTTAATAAAAATGGAAGGTACGAACATCCATTTTTGAAAGTCTCCCTGATATCAAACTACTTACTCTCTCGAATTACTCCTGGCATAAAATACACAATAGCACTTTTATACATGTTGGATATATCCGCTAAATGAAACGCGAGAATTCATTCCAAATCCTTCGAACTAAATTCACCCAAAAAAGTTGTAGCAGGAAGAAATTGGTTTGCGGTATTTTTCTGGTTGATCAGATGGGATTAGTCTTTCAGCTACGTCATGTTTTGCAACTGTGAGTGAATTTTATGGGAGTGCCGAAGGGAACGAATCCAAGCCAAAACAGGAACTCGCCTACGAGAACTCGAGGTCGTACTTTCGCTTCTTTATGTTTTCAGAGGACGAAAAAACAGGGGCTGAGTAAATCAAGGGAATCTTTAGTTAAATTGCTTTAGTTAAATTGCTTTACTTTCCTGTGAATTAGTTAATTAGTTAATTAAAATTACTACTTAATTAAGGAAGAATGCATTAGTTATTTTTTTGTTATTTGAATTTGTTAACCATCTGTTTATTTGTTATCCAATTAGTTAAATAACTAAGTCATTAATTGAATAATTGACTAATTCATTATTCAATCAGTTATTGAATTGAGTAATTGATTAGTCAATTTATTCATCTATTTATTTATTGATAAATAATTGATTAAATTTTAATTAGTCTGAAATTATTTATTTGCTAACTTATTAATTAATTAATCAATTAATCCATCCATTCCTTCATTCATTCATTCATTTATTCATTAATAATTAATAAACTTACGTAAAGAAATGTCTCACTCACTCAATTCACTGATAAAAAATACAAACAGGTCAAATCAGTAAAGGATGCGATGAACATATTCTAATATCCTTTATTTCTCCTATTAGTCGAGTACAAATATGGTTTAACCCTAAAAAAAATTGCTAGAAAAGGTTTTTTAACTGTTTCTGGATTCATGTGATGTGTAGAATAACATGCTAAAAGTCTACCAAAATGCAAGTACTACAAAGCTGTGAAATCCAAGATGGCCGCCAATGCATAAAAAAGTGTAACTAACTTCCTTAGCATTCACTCTACGATGATAGATAAGATGTCTATACCTAGGCTTTCCGGGTCAAAAAATACAATGGAAATAGTCAAATTTCCTTTTAATCATCATATCATGAAATGCATAATGGTATCTAATAATGGCCACTGATATGCAGATATATCCTAAATTAACAGTATAATATCAAATATCAAAATATACAAAACCTACAATAACTTAACAGTACATCACTTATGAAACTAGTGTGTTTGGCTGCTACCAGAGTCTTAAAAGTCTAAACTTAATAATATGATAATCTTCCTATCTATTAAGTGCATCCATATTTCATTAGCAGTGTTAATACATAGACTCTAATTGATACTCCTCATCTTCCTCTCCACTGAATTTGGAATGATTGTATAGATTATCACAATTTTCTAATTGGAATTGTCCACAGGCAGGTGTAAATGGTAATCCATACACCTTACAACTACACAGCGATGATCGGCAGGCATATATACAGTTACAATGTACGTAATATCTTTAACAGATTCTCTGGAGCTTCATTCATATCTGACATTACCTGTGTTCACTTAGTGTCCTCTATCTTCCAACCCCAGTTCAACACATCCCTGTCACTCTCTTCCCAATCCACCCATTATCTGGCAATAAACTCTGAGAGAAGGAAATTTGGTGGAAGTCTCTGTTGGGGTAGATGTTCCGGTGCTACAAAAAGATTTTTTTTTTTTTTTTTTGAGGAAAAATTTTCTTGGATAGGGTAATATGGCGAAACAAAGATGTCAGTGACTCTGCTACCCTTCCCACCAAATAGTTACAGCCATTACCTTTGGCGTCCAGTGTGTTCATGAATTTTTTGTTTTTTCTCTTGGTTTGGAGAGAGGAATTGATCAGCACAAGATTGCAACACAGAATCACCCCTGACTAACTTCTGAAAGCAGCCCTTTTTCCTACACCAAAGATGGGCGATGTACTATCACATCCAGTGAAAGCGTGGACGAAAAGCAGCTGAGAGCATAGTTTATTTCCTAGGACTGACTGAAGACTGCTGATGTGGTACACTGTTGTGGCAGTTGATTTATCCGACCTGAAATAAAGGTCCCTGCTATCTGTCTGTGCATAATGAAGGAGTAGAATTAAGAGGTCTGTGTCCTTAGTAATATCTATGTCTGCATCACCAGGTGAGTTGATGACAACACATCCTCTTTCCCTAAGTTTACCACTGATCAGATCAATTAAGGCTTGTTTGTTGATATCCCACGACTAAAACTCTTCCTTCCTGCCAGAGAACAAAGTCTCTGCTGTAACACTAACAACAGGGTGAACTTTCTGCCCTAAACGCCTTTGGTGAGTGTTGTCCTTGATTGATGGACCTCCATTATAGCCATCAAAAACTACTGTTGCCACCCCATATTTTAGAATGGTGAAATCTGCATATGACTCAGCTATTGCGCCGTAGCTATCTCCCTTCTTTTAGGGTTCTCGATGTAATAAGGATCCATCAGGGACATAGTGCTCTGTCTGAGGAGCAGATTTAGGTGGAGCTACACCTGCTTCTTTCAAACGGTCTGAGATAGCGTGAGCGAGCTGGGGTTTATCTGGCTTACGAAATACATTTCTAATCTCGAAAAGAGCTGGAGGGAATGGGCTAAGCTCATGTCCTAAAACATCTTCCGGTGAAATAGTAGGGCAGGATCAATACTTTGATCTGGTGTAACCTTGATTGCAGAAACATCATCAAGCCTTATGGCTTTATCTTTTCTCTTAAAAGAGTATCTGAAAGCAAGACTGCCCAATAATGTTTTCATTATTTCCTTTCAATGGACTCGTATTCAAAAAAAACATTTACGGTTGGGATTTGCCACTACACCACTGACTACTTTCGGCAGTGAGGAGTCTTCTGAAAAGGGTGAACAAGATAGTAATTTTGGTCTTTGAGCTTTTGTAGGTCTGAAGCGCCCCTCCTCATCCTGCTTTGGTCAAATCTTTATGTTGATCACTGGTAGTGTAGGAAAGGTCGTTTAATTCTTGCATTGCCTTGTTGTACTCAGCAGTGATGGGAGCTGACATTGTCCACTTCCCCCAGTCAATCCACCTGAGGTTTTTAATGACCTCATTAAAGTTTGTTCAGTGGTGTGATGGTAATTGCTTCATAGCAAAGGAAGATAAAGGAAAGGAAAATGCATCTGCAAGAAGTTCTGCAGTAAGGAGGCTTTTGCGCCCGTGTTGGAGGCGCCTGTTCTCGCGGTTGTACTGGAATTGTTGGGCGTGTTGTGGAGTGCTACATGCGCCGCCTAAGTGTCGGGAGAAATGCAGCGAAATATGATGCAATATTCCGTCGAGAGTCTTCTAAGAAGTTCTAGTAATCTCGGGAGCCTGTGACGTTCGCCGTAGGCCCCGCCCCCAGAGTGCGTAAAATACGACGGTCCGAAGTAGGAGAGCAGAGATCGTCAGAGAGAGAGATCACCAGTTAGTCACAGAGAGATATACTCAGTAAGAGTCACAGATCAGATTATCAGTGAGAGATCAGCAGCAGCAGAGATGATCCGAGAGAGATAAGAGGAAAAAGGAACCGACGAAGGATCAGAAGAAAAGTTGCTCGAGAGTCGGTTGGTTTCTGGTCTAGTCATCGTCAGAAGTGGACGACCGAGTTATCTCGACGTTGAGCAGTCTTCAGAGAAGAAAATGTCCTAGAGGTTTTGGGAAGTTCCTGCCTTTCAAGTATCAAGAGTAGACGTTATTTTCTGCAATACGGAGTCAAGAGGACGTCTGCAACCGCCGTTCTCCTTTTGTGAAGCCATCGCTTCGAGTCGCTAAACTGAGCAGCAAGTATTTGAATTACCTCACTGTTCCCCCAGTTCATTCAGTGTAAGATTCTATCTTTTTATGTAAATAGGAGATACTATTCTGCATTTACCTTTGTTAGTAAGCTTGTAAATAAACCTTTGTTGTGTTAGTGTTTCTTTCTATATGCATATCCCCAGTTTCAACTGTCGGTGTTGAAATATTTTTTTTTTATTTCATATCGAACCTGAAGCGACCTCTCTCAGAGGCCGTAACATTGTGGCGACCTTTGGCCAGGATATTTTTGACACCATAACAGATTGAAACAGGGAAAATATAGAAAGAAACAACCAGGATGAGTGAGATGGTGGAAAGAGTTTATTGAGTCGGGTAGGCTACTAGGTCTAGAGGGGAATGATCTCCGTGAGTATGTTGATAGGAAAGAAAGGGAAAAGTATGAGAGAGATGAAAATGCAGAAAGAGAGAGAAGCAATGAAAATGCAGCAAGAGAGAGAAGTAATGAAAATGCAGCAAGAGAGAGAAATGTTGGTAATGCAGCAGGAAGAGAGAGAGAAAGAGCTTATGCATGAGCAGGAAGAAAGAGAAAGGCTAAGTATGCATGAGGAAGAAGAGAGAGAGAAAGAGCGTATGCATGAGTTGGAAATTGCTCGGTTAAGGGAAAGTACTCGTAACAGTTGGACAGGCGAGAACGAAAAAGAAGCTGATACGTTAGTTATGAGTGCAGTGCTAAAATTAGTACCAAAGATTGACGAGGAAGATGTTACGACATATTTCATGTGTTTTGAGAAGTTAATGGAACGAGTAGGTTCTCCTAAAGAAACGTGGACTTTATATTTGCGGTCAGTTTTGAGTGGTAGAGGACTTACTGTGTATAGTTGCATGTCTAAGGAGGAATGTGATAATTACGATATCGTGAAAGAAACTGTTCTTAGCGCATATAGGTTAGTACCAGAGGCGTACCGTAAGAAATTTAAAAAAAATTGAGAAAGGATGAAAATATTATGTATGTAGAATACGGTAAGAAGTTAGAGAGGCTGTTTTTTTATTGGTTAACTTCCGCTAAAGTTGAGGATTTTGATGGTTTGAAGAACTTAGTGTTGTTAGAAAACTTCAAAGATAACGTATCCCCTGAGATTAAGCTTTATATAGAGGATAGGCGAGAAGCATCTTTCGCAGGAGCAACTAGGCTAGCTGACGAATACAGTCTAACTCATAATTTGAGTGTTAGTAAGAAACGAAGTGACTATTCCTGTTATACATGCAGAAAACCTGATCATACGTCTAAGGTTTGTAAGAGTAAAATGGCATCTAGTGGCTCAGAATTAACTTATTTCCGAAGTAATGGGAAAGGGCATTTAGCGAGAAATTGTGCAGTAGAAAGGAAGGACGGTAAGAAACCAGTATCTCTAGTTAACCTTTCATCAAGTAGGAATGATGTGATGAGAGAAACTAGGAAAATATTTGGTGAATTTCTGTCGGAAGGCGTAGTTTCCTCTCTTGGAGGAGTAGATTCGAGAGAAGTAGTCTTGCTGCGAGACACAGGAGCTGCTGTCGCACTGATTAGGAGAGAGTGTGTGCCGAAAAGGGCAGAAATTAATATGGAAGAGAAAGTCATGTTAGGTGGATTTCCTAACACTTGTGTTCTTTGTCCTTTGTTGAAGTTAAATTTAGAGTGTCAGGTAGTGTCAGGAGAAGTAAAACTTGCAGTTGTGGACAGTTTGCCCGTTGAAGGCGTAGACAATATTGTCGGTAATGACTTAGCTTTATCCAAGAATATGAATCCTGTTGTGAGGAATATTCCGGTGCCTGAAATGGTAGTAACTAGGTCAGGTTTAGATACAAACATAGACTACGATCATAATTTGTTCGTGGATTCGAACGAGAGTGAGTTCGTGGATTCGAACGAGAGTAAGTTCTTGGATTTGAACGAGTGTGAGTTCGTGGATTCGAACGTGAGTAAGTTCGTGGATTCGAACGAGTGTGAATTCGTGGATTCGAACGTGAGTAAGTTCTTGGATTCGAACGAGAGTAAGTTCGTGAATTCGAACGTGAGTAAGTTCGTGGATTCGAACGAGTGTGATAGAGGTAGCGGGGTTGATCTTGGCATGAGTGTGGCTGAGAGACCGGACTCTATCGATGTTGACAGTGATAGCTAAACGGAAGGTGTAGCTGTCGAGAGTAACGTATTAAATATACCAGTATCTAGTCCTAGTTACGGTGATGAATTAGGCTCTAACATTTTGGATAAGGATGAGCTAGTCAAGTTGCAGAGAGAGGATGAGACACTAACCCGAATTTTTGAATGTGAGCTGGATGATGATCTCGATGATGTGTGTAAGGAAACTTTTTGTGTAAAGGACGAAGTTTTGTGTCATGTTCGGCCTAAGTCAGGTAGTGAAGGGGGAATCACAGAAAAATTAGTAGTCCCTAGGAAGCTTCGTGAACTAGTTTTGAAGTTAGCACACTATGAGCAAGGACATTTAGGAGTTAATAAAACTTTCAGGTCTATTAGTAGGGCGTACTTTTGGCCTAAAATGAGAAGTGACATGAAGAGGTATGTTTTAAGCTGTCATGAATATCAGATTGCCGGGAAACCGATTCAAGTAATTCCCAGAGTTCCGTTGTGTAATATTCCTTCAGTAGGCGAATCTTTTGAGAATGTATTTATAAATATGTTTGGACCTTTGCCTAGAAGTAAGGGTAGAGATGATTGCATAACTAATCCAGAGTATTATAAAAGCAATTTAAGAGATGTTTGGCAACTAGCGGAGGAAAACGGAAACCCGAACGGAAGTCAAGGGGGAACTGAAGGAAATCATGATCTTAGAGCAAAAGAGAGAAGTTTGTGTGTAAGAGATAAAGTCTTAGTACTAGTCTCGAGAGAAAGTCCCTTTTTACCTTATAAGTTCGTAGGTCCTTTTTCAGTGTTAGAGGAGAGGGGAAATATATATCATAGAATTAATGTGGGTAAGAGTAGAGCAAAGGCAATGAATGTAAATTTGCTTCAGAATTATAAAGAACGCCCTGTACCTTGGCTGCCGCCCGTGCCCTTGGTAATTGTGTCCCAGAAAGAGAAATTAATTTTGAGAAAAATGCAAGAGGTGTTTTAGTATTTATAAGTTTTAATCAGAGATCAGAAAATGGAAAAAGTAAGAGAGAAGGATAATGTTATAGCAGATAGCCTCTCTAGTTTTTTCAGAATGTGTAACCTAATAACCGTTTTCTGTTTTGGCACGAGTGGTTGAGTGAAGGAAAAAGTATTAAAGCTTTATGCAGAATTGTTTCCCCGCTGTTTAATTCTTGTTCGTCTTTAGAAAAAATAAAATCAGTTGATTTCATTTTTTTCTCTTTTGGGGTTGCGTGTGATGGTAATTGCTTCATAGCAAAGAAAGATAAAGGAAAGGAAAATGAATCTTCAAGAAGTTCTGCAGTAAGGAGGCTTTTCCGCCTGTGTTGGAGGCGCCTGTTCTCGTGGTTCTACTGGAATCATCGGGCGTGTTGTGGAGTGCTACACGCGCCTAAGTGTCGGGAGAAACGCAGCGAAATATGATGCAATATTCCGTCGAGAGTCTTCTAAGAAGTTCTAGTAATCTCAGGAGCTTGTGACGTTCGCCGTAGGCCCCGTCCCAGGAGTGCCGTATAAATACGACGGTCGAAGTAGGAGAGCAGAGATCATCAGAGAGAGAGATCACCAGTTAGTCACAGAGAGATATCCTCAGTAAGAGCCACAGATCAGATTATCAGTGAGAGATCAGAGATCATCCGAGAGAGATGAGAGGAAAAAGGAACCAACGAAGGATCAGAAGAAAAGTTGCTCGAGAGTGGGTTGGTTTCTGGTCTAGTCATTGTCAGGAGTGGACGACTGAGTTATCTCGACGTTGAGCAGTCTTCAGAGAAGAAAATGTCCTAGAGGTTTTGGGGAGTTCCTGCCTTTCAAGTATCAAGAGTAGACGTTATTTTCTGCAATACGGAGTCAAGAGGACGTCTGCAACCGCCGTTCTCCTTTTGTGAAGCCATCGCTTCGAGTCGCTAAACTGATCAGCAAGTATTTGAATTACCTCACTGTTCCCCCAGTTCATGCAGTGAAAGATTCTATCTTTTTATGTAAATAGGAGATACCATTCTGCATTTACCTTTGTTAGTAAGCT
>NC_061094.1:64740452-64755452 GCF_015104395.2 Macrobrachium nipponense
TATAGGAAAGGTTATTTGCTGAACTGACCTCTTTCCATTCATTTGACCTCGATACATGCTACAAAACGGGGTCATCTTCAGTCATATTATGAATCTGTTGTGAATGAATAGGTTCTCAGGAAAGCGCATTGACATGAGACAACATTTCTATATTTGATAAAAAGTCAAATATTGGAGAAATCTTTAATTTTTCTGCATTTTTGAAAATTCATACGAAAAGACTCAAGAGCCCATTTATTTAATGGATTCGAAGCAACCACATCATCAGGTTGACTTCATTACGATTAACTTTTTATGATAAAAAGAAATAAATATTTTTTTCGAAAAATGTCAAGAAACAGGACTTTCGGTTTGAGGTTTTTCAATATCCACTTTTACGCTGACAGTGTTCAAGTTTATGATCTCGTTTTCTTAAATGTTGCTTTAAACAACAGTTTGACTTCAGTCACTGACAATAAAAAAGGCAAAGAAAGAGGTGTTTTTAGCACGTTTTTTTTCTTTTTCTTTTTTTTCTTGTAAGTGTTGAACTATACCGATCTTGTTTTCTTGCTGTTATGGTGAAACAATATTTCTTGATTACCCTCTAGTTTTTTCACTTTCCCTTTTTAAATCATGTTTTGTTGCAGTTACAAAAAATTACGAAAGTATCGTAATTGTTTTTACTTCAATAAATGCTTTATACATCGAAGATAAAGATGCTTTTTTGACTGGTAATTCTTCATCTGTAATGGGAAATATTTGTTCCGTATTCTTTCAATATGAAGAGCATTGAAGCTGAATTATGAGATTTTGTAATAATAATGTTTGAAAAATATCCTTGTATCTCGAGTACGATAAGTACAATCCATTATAAGAGTGGTATTAGACATTTTTTCCTATGATTTTCATTTTGCGAGTTCATAATTAGATTAGAAATATTTGTATGTTATTTTCATTTTGCAGTAAAATTCACAAATAATTATAGTTTGTTTACAACATTTTACCAAAACCCTCGTTTTACCGTTTCTAGACTGAAATGAATGTACATTTACAATTGTGAAATATGCTGTACAGTTGAGGTATGCTAAACTCTATTTCGTGGCAAATGTTGAGTTGTTAATATTGAATAATTCATCCACTATGGCTTTATATACCTAATAGAGATGCTAATGAACGGAGGAATCCACAATTCTCTCTCTCTCTCTCTCTCTCTCTCTCTCTCTCTGCACACAACTGTGCAAAGTCTAACAATCTCTTACTCTCAAACGTATGTTTTTACAAGTCTATCATGAGTAACTGGACGGAACGCCCAATACAGTCACCTAGCGCTGGGCAACGCAATAAAGATGAAGCCACGACCTCTAGTGGTGACCTTGAATGGGTCTGGAGACTAGAACCTTGAGTGCGATTCTTGGAATCTGGCGTTCAGTGAAGTGACACTGTTTCATGAAGCGTCACTAAGAAGTGATATATACCGATCTCAGGGTCAGGGTTCGATTCCCGGCTCTGCCAACGCGAAATCGGAGGAATATGTTTTTCTGATGATACAAATTCAATCCACGATGTGGTTCGGATCCCACAATAAGCTGTAGGTCGCGTTGCTAAGCAACCAATTGGTTCCTAGCCACGTAGAAATATCTAATCCTCCGGGCTAGCCCTAGGAGACTGGTAAAACTAAGATATACTTAACTTTTCAAACTAAGAAGTATATATATATATATATATATATATATATATATATATATATATATATATATATATATATGTGTGTGTGTGTGTGTGTGTGTGTGTATCTGACTCCGTAGAGGCATTGCTGTTTTGCGATTTAAATTAATAGGACACTACATTTTTTGACATGCCACTGAAAACTCCCCC
This sequence comes from Macrobrachium nipponense, assembly GCF_015104395.2. Lineage (NCBI taxonomy): Eukaryota > Metazoa > Arthropoda > Malacostraca > Decapoda > Palaemonidae > Macrobrachium > Macrobrachium nipponense. The sequence continues at coordinate 64,742,307 of NC_061094.1, forward strand.
CCCCCCTCTCTCTCTCTCTCTCTCTCTCTCTCTCTCTCTCTCTGTTAATCACGACTCAAAAAAAGCTGACCCATAACCAGTTCCTTAACTCACCGCTCAGGTCAAAAGAAGTAAGCAGAAATTTGAAGGAAAAATGAAAATATACCATTTTATTCCCTACCAACCAAATTGAATCTAGCTTTCGTGGTTTCAACAACGAGCAACCAATACTATTCCAGAAATATGGGAAATATTCCGACATGCAATAAAAATGAAGTTTTCAATCCCTATTGCAATAAATAAAGGAAAACTATAACTATTAACAGGCGCTTTGAGAAATGCTCGATACAGCAGAGCGTGAATGTAATATTTTGAATTTATGAACGATGGCTACGTAATATACCTTTCGCGCTTAAGTGCTTTCCATTTTAATTTGAAATACGACGCAGAGAGCTCTATTAAAAACTTCATTCAAATTGACCTTGATTCTTTTTCTGTTTATTTATCGTGTTTTTTTATTCATTTATTTACTACTTTGTTAGCTGTTTTCTTTTTTATCTAATAAATGATCTCTCCTCCTTTGTATCCCCACATTGCCGTCTGTTACTTCTTTCAAATGAAGAACAAAAATTTTTTGAACTGAATTTCAAGTCAGTGGCCCCTGTCGGCTTGTTCCACATAAATTGGGGTTTATCCTGTGAATAATAATAATAATAATAATAATAATAATAATAATAATAATAATAATAATAATAATAATAATAATAATAACAATTAACTAATAATAATAATAATAATAATAATAATAATAATAATAATAATAATAATAATAATAATAATAATAATAATAATAATAATAATAATTATGATTAAAGTTACAAATTGTTCCTTTTTTTGGTTAAATTACAAGTTAATTACGCTGGTAACCCAACTCTTAGCTGACATCGTTATAAAATTCTAGCCACATGATTTTTAGGAAACAAACATCAGTTGCAGATTATCGCCCACAAAAGATCGGGTAAGGATGAATGACTTTATATGAGTACTGCTTTCCAACTGCTATTCAACTTGCAACTGCTTTTCAACTGCACCACAACTATTCTCCAACTGCTTTCCAACTGACAGCTGCTTTTCAACTATTTTACGCCTGCTTTCCAAATTACAACTGCTCTTCAATTGCTTTACAACTGTCATCCAGATGGTTTGCAACTGCTCTCCAGCTGCCTTCCAACTGCCTTCCAATTTCCAGCTGCATTCCAATATATCTATATGTCTGTCTTTATTCATTTTAGAATAATATTGCAAAGCTAATAAATAATGTTCCTATCTGTTGAATTATTCATAAACGTCGTGACGAGTCGTAAAGCTTCCTTGAACATTTGTAGCTCCGTCTAGATAGAATCACATCCACCGTGCATTTGATATCTAGGCCAGTCCCTTACGACGCTCCTGATTGCCTATTGATAAGCCAATGACAGGTCTGTAAAACTCTCAGTCTCTCTCGGGAGTTCACATAGGCAGGTTGTATGTTCCATCAAACAGGAGCGTCGTAAGGGACTGGCCTAGACATCAAATGCACGGTTGATGTGAATCTACTATAGCTCTACCAGTCTCCACCCTGTACTTCAAAGTATATGTTTGTCAAAGTTCCTTTAAATATAGTATCATTTGAACTTAGATTATCATGAAGAGTCTTATTATCAATAGCCAGGGATTAACTTAAGCGAAATAAGACTATTAAGGACATTCAAACTTTTCACATTTTGAAAGAAAAGAAAATACATCGCGATTAAAAACGAAAATGGGTGAAGTTACGAAAAGTTTACAGAACTGATGAAAGTCACTAATGAAGGAAAATGATCAATATTTTTTCCCCTTCAGATTACGATGTATCTAGGATATTTTTGGAGCTTTTTTTTTCTCAAGACTTTAATTGGGTCTACGATTATGTTCTTTCTGCTGCACATTTAATTTTAAGTAAATAAGTTGAGGATCTGTCTCCTGTTAATATTAAAGCTGACATGGCTAAATGAGAGAGAGAGAGAGAGAGAGAGAGAGAGAGAGAGAGAGAGAGAGAGAGAGTCAAATAAGAAAGAAAACGTGAGTTAAAATCCCAGGCAATATTGGAAAGCAATTATGCTTCTTCAAAGGGAAAGTAGCTGCAGAGTAATATCCCGTTTCCACGACAAGCACTGGCCCTTAGGAACCGTCGTCCTTCGTGGCGAGTTTTATTATTATTATTATATAATTCTTACTATCAATTTCCCAATCCTTACTAAAAGCATATTCATCTGGTGCTTCATATATGTGACTCACTAGTGTTTTTTAACTATTATGTCACTGATGTTTACAATATAGTATTCTTTTCCTAATGAAAAGTCATAATAGAAATTATGTATGACAAATTCGTAAAGTAACTAAGTCTACGGGCATAACCAGCCCCGTTTCACGGGCAAATCCAGCTGTTTCAGGGAATCCTTTCTCACCCCCACCCGCTTTGGAGTGGGGGCGGGATGGGGGAGGCAGAATAAAATCGCATTACAAACCATCTTAGGGTCCCCACTATAACCCTGCCAAGTTTCTTGCCCATCGGACCAACCGTTTGGCCGTGATTGAATAACAGACGGATGGACAGATATAACGCCCATTATAGTATTGTAAGATTTAGAAGATGAGCCACAGCAGCCACTAACTTAAGCTACAAAATAATATGGTGTTTATTAAAGAGAGATAACAGAAGGTAATGGAAACAGAGAGACGAAAGCAGCTATAATAAGAAATGTAAATAAATGAATTAATCAATAAATAGCAAAAAATGTAAGCAAGTTATTAAAATGCAAGGTGAATAGTATAGAGGTAAGTAATGATGCATTGCATCTTTAGAAGTTCCAATTGCACACCATCCTTAGGAATAAATGACCCCCTTAAAGAGAGATACGTCACAGATGGTAGAAGAACAAAGAGGGTCAATTCTAATCTAGTCACGTTTTATTAAGGTTTGTGGATCTTATCATCTCTGGTCTGAGAATGATCCGCCCCTCTCTAGCTCTGACTTTAATCAGAAATTTCCCAAGAAATGCTAATTTCGTTTCCATATGCCTTTAGTGAGATAGCCAGTAAAAATATTGATTATGATTATGATTATTCTGTTTTCATTTTTTGCAATAAATCTCTTAAAAGCAAATTAGATTAATGTGACTCGCTGCCGAACGTCTCAGTTCAAAATTCTAAGTGAAGATTCACTACATTATCACCCAAAAACAATTCTCATTGAAGCTTAATAATTTACCTACATTTTTGTCTATTCATTTAATAATTTGTGAATTCATTCTTCGTTTCTGATGACTGATCTCTTCTTTCAGTATTTCTTACTACCTTCTGTTACTTCTTTCAAATGAACATCATCTTCTTTGGAACATGAATTTTAAGTCAATGGCCCATGTATGCTTGTCCCATATGAATATGGTTCATCTGCTGATTAATGATAATGATAATTTCAATGCTACGTCTTTTTATTTTTCGTACTCCTCACTCAATAGCACGTGCTAAAACTCTCCACAGACCTGTTCTGAATCTTGTTTTCTATCTGCCTTTCTTAAATGCAAAAAAATACTTTTATTCATCAACACAAGTCCAATACTGCCCATATTCGTTCGCCTTACCTGCTCTGAACACTTCATTTACATTTTACAGGCGCAATGTTTAACTTTTATTGGAAAAAGAGAATATGCAACTTACTTTCAATTCCAAATGAAAGCACTCTCTCCCTCCTCTTGCTTCCATGCGAATAATTGCATTCCTGGGTACTTGCATTCAATATCCATTTTCGCGCAATCAGCCGCTGCGTCAAGGGATAAGTTCCCCTGAGGAAGAATTCCTGGAAGTTTCGGATAAAACTGATGGAAAAAATCGGCAAAAACTGTTCTGTCTGCGATGTTCAGCAATGTTTTGTTTTTACTCTGTATGTAAACGGAAGTTTTCATATGCCGGTTTGCTCTGTGGCGCTATAGTGGAAAAATCTTTTATTTTTCGTATGAATAAGTAATTGGAGGATGGTATATGTATATAATATATATTTTATAAGATATATATATATATAATATATATATAATATATATATATATATATAATATATAAAATTTCCTGCAATTGCTTGTTCATACAAAAATAAAGGATATATATATATATATATATATATATATATATATATATATATATATACTATATATATATATATATACATATTTACCAGTCACCTCTGCATATATCTATAAGTTGTTCCTCCCCAAGTGTAGTGCTTATTCTTTCAATATATACAACAGTTCCTGCGCGGAAGACCAAAAGGTGGAATTTGTTCTTGCAGTAAATATCAGTGCCTGCGTGGAAACTCTGTTTCACGCAAAGTGGAAATAAACTTCTGTTTCGACCATGAATTACCGGGGTGTACCCAAAATCTTAACCGAAATTCGTGACCTGATTTTATTATGAAGTAAAAAAAATTCTTTTATATAAAGATTATGCTTATTTTACCATTTTTAAAAAGATTTTTCATGTTCTGCATCCAAATGTTAAAGTACTTACAAATTGAAGTAATCAGGAATCAGTTTGTATCTAGAAAAACAATTACAATATAGATTGACTTTCATAAAACCTTTCTTCTTATTATAATGACCCTGTTTCATGATTTTGTTTTACCGTGACAAATTAACCCTACATTTTCATTTAGTTGTAGTATTATTTTTCCTCCGTAGCTTACATTATTCGTCACATTTGTATACAAAAGAGAAGAGGATATCAATGAACGTAGATTTACTCTTATAAAAATGAACAAATCTCAAACAAATATGCTTCAGAATGAAAGAGGAGATTTTCCCTGGTAACATTGGAATAAAACTTTGTTAAGGAAGAAGTAAAAGGATGTACTATAAACAAACCCATGTTTACATATAATATTTGATGTGGGAATGAAGTAAACATTTTAATCGTCCCTCACTCAAAAACGGAACTTTTTTTTATCCTCTTCTGGGAATCCTGTGGAAATGGGATTCTAATCATCTTTAGCTTGTTATCAAGGATGCGATCTCAGACATCCTTAGCTTAGTCTTGCGATTCTTGGATCTTGCTGCAAAAATGACTCATCCTTGAGGCTCTATGGTTTTTGTGAGGTAGGATACTAGATAAGTGAAGCAGCGTAGGAGCTTAGTTTGACGATTCTTGGAATCTTGCTGCAAATGAATAATTCTTGGACTCTACTGCAAATGAGTAACGATTCTTGGAACCTGCTGCAAATTGATGAAAATTTTTGTGATGTGCTGATAATTAAAATCGATTCGTGGAATTTTACTGCAAACGAATGATACCTGGAACCTTGCAGAAAGTTAATGACAAAGTTAATACCGGTTCTTGGACTCGAAGGCAAATTAATGACAATTCCTGGAATTCTACTGCAAATTAACGACATCTCCGAAATGACGATTTTTGGAATCTGCTGCAAAACAATGATAATTCTTGGAATCTACTGCATATAAAAGGAGATTAATGGTATCTGCAACAAATTACTGACGATTCTTGGAATCTGCTGCAAATTAATGACGATTCTTGGAATTTGCTGCAAATCAATGAAGATTCTTGAAATCTGTTGCAAATTGATGATTCCTGGGATCCTGCCGTGCATTAATGACGATTCTTAGAATCTGCTGCAAATGAAAGGGGATTACTGGAATCTGCTGCAAATTAATGATGGTTCTTTAATACCCGTTCTTGTAATTTATGGCAAATTAATAATGATTCTTGAAATCTTCCACAAACTAATGATGAGTCTTGGAATTTGCTGCAAAGTGATGATGATAATTCTTGGAATCCCACTGCTGATTGAAGATGATTTTTGGAATCTCTGCAAATTGCCGGCGAATTTCGGAATCTACTGCAAATTGATGACAATTTCTGGAACTGCTGATAAAACAATGATGACTTTGGAATAGGCTGAAAATCAATGACGACTCTTGGAATTTCCTGCAAATTAATTGCAAGCCTTGGAATCTGCTAAGTGAACGATTATTGGAATCTGTTGCAAGTTGAGGACGATTCTTGGAATATGCTGCAAATTAATGACGATTCTTGACAACTGCTGCAAATGAACGATTCCTGGAATCTGCTGCAAATTTATGACGATTCCTGGAGTATGCAGCAAATTTATGGCAATTCTTAAAATCTTGGGAAATGAATAATTGGAATCTGCTACAAATTAATTATGATTGTTGGAATCTACTGAAAATCAATAATAATTCTTGCCATCTACTGCAAATTAATGATGGTTCCTTGAATCTTCTACAAAATAAATGACGATGTAATTATACACACACAATATTAAGCAACAAATTTCGTTTAATATCTAATTCGCGGTACTTCGGGAATATCACCGAAGGTGAATTTTAAGTAATAAATTGATTGGTGAAGTCACTCAAAAAACTGTTGCATAATGTTCCAGAAGTTTTCGTTCACCTAACAATAATTAATTCTTTTGATATTTACAATGAAATGTGATTTTCTTATTCGAGTTTGGTTATTAATCATACGGCCAACAGTATAAGAAAGAATGGTGAGTGAAAAACTCATATTACGAATAATAACGAGGCATTTTGAAAAATTTCGTGCCAGATGATTGGGCAAAAGAATCAAAGAAGAAACTATATTTCGAATTCAAATAAAAGCATCTTAACTAATAAGATTATCTATTATATATTTGGCAATGTGTGTATGTATGTTTGTATGTATGTATGTATGTATGTATGTATGTATGTATGTATGTAGTATGTATGTATGATGTATGTATGTTTGGTATGGGCGCCCGGGTGCCGTCGGTCTGACGGGACTGAGATTCGGAACGGAGTTGGGTGTCCACCCCGGGAAGGTCGAGACCTATGTTTGGGAGCTCGGAAACCTCCGGGAGCCCACGGGGTCCCAAAATTTCTACTTCCCCCCCTCCGAAGGGTATGAAGGGATTCCGTGAGACAGAGCTGGTTCTGCCCGTGAAATGGGGCTGGCTATGCCCGTAGACTTAGTTACTTTACAAATTTCTGTATACATATGACTTATCATTTAGAAAAGAATTGTTGGAGAGAAAAAGAGAGTAAGAGAAAGGAACGAGAGAGAGAGAGAGAGAGATTATTATATATTATATATTATATATTATTTATTATTATTTTTTATATTTATCTATCCGGCTAGTACTGAATAATCATCAACAAAAAATATTATATAAATAAATGAAGATATCAATAATTCTATCATAATCACTGACAAACACAAAAAAGAAAAAAAATCTCATAACGTCGTGTGTTATCGTGTGACGCGACAATTGGACAGGAAATGAAAGTTAAATGTCTCGTCTCTTGCACCGATAAGTTGGATAACAAACTCAGCCGCATCTCAATATCTCGTAGATCATTGATCATTAGCTTGCATGAGACTAATGTTTCTATAGTAGATTTTGCTCAACAGCTTGGCGTAAATAGAACAACCGTGTATAGATGGATACAAAAACGGAAAGAAAAATATAATAAATTCATTGAATAAAGTGGAGGACTCCCTATGTTTGCACTACGGTTGAAGATTATTGAAGGAGTTCGGCCTAACTCCACTTACAACCGGTGGTGCTATAAAGAGAGAACACTATGCTCTCCCTTCATGTTGGTGCCCAAACTATCCGTAACAGGCTACATGAAGACAAGGTATCATTTCATCAAATTCCTGCCAAGAAATGCTTCATAACAGAGAAACGCAAAGAAGAGAGGCTATGGTTTGCATTACAATATTATCCAGCGGCCTATGATATCTGGAAGAAAGTCATCTTCAAAGAGGAGGAGACATTCTCCACTGGTGAGCATGTAGTCTTCTTCGCTGCTGGCGTTTAACATTAAGTAAGTTAATGTTGAACTTGTTGGTCATTTTAATTCTTTAGAAGCTTAGATAATAAGAAATGCAAAAATAGGCGTAATGTATTCAGTTAATTTCATAAGACGTATCAAAACGAGAGGCCTAAGTAGCAATGAAAGAAACCAAAAAGGTCTATATATATATATATATATATATATATATATATATTATATATATATATATATATATATATATATATATATATGTATATATATATATATATATATATATATATATATATATATATATATATATATATATATATATATATAAGCGCGATTATATATTCTGTATTATATAATAGACATGAAATTTGTTAGCCTAGTTCAGTATATTTATATAGTAAGCAACTAGGCAAATAGGCCTAAGTGCGTGAAAGGTAGTCAGAATACATGGTAGGGCCTGAGTAACTATTATATATATATATATATTATATATATATATTATATATATATATATATATATATAGTATATATATATATATATATATATATATATATATATATATATATATATAAATATATATGCCAACAAATCTTTACAAAGCCGTACTAATTGTTGATGTTACTAGGGCCAAGTTCAACTTATAACGGTCGTAGGCCTACGTCTACAAAGTTCACACATATGAAGGAAATGAAACACAAAGATGGAAATATCAAAACATAAGAACAGTGATAACTTTTTAAGTATTGTAGTAACACCCTTAAGTCAAGAAAGTACGGCAACAATACCAGTAAAAAAACCTATTTCAGGGAAAACCACGTTACTTCTCTAGCTCACCAGTAGTTTCTGAGCGGTTTGCTTACAAAGGAGTTGCCGAATAGCGCCAGATGTCACTATTATAAGGTCAGGAAATGGATTAACGAAAGAATTGAATTGTTGCTGGGCTGTCAAGCTGATTAGATAACGTTTACGCAAAGCTGACTCTATCACGAGAATAATTTTGACGTCAGATTAAAAAAGAAGAAGTGACAGGATTCATGTGATAATGAAGAGAAGGTGATAATAGTAACATATTCGTTCTCTTAACCGATTAGTGTTTTTAGCATAGAGAGAGGAACTGCTTACCATATTTCTGAAAAAGCATTATATGGAATTTCTCCTATGGAGAATAATGTTATACGCTATTTTAAAGGCAGCAACTTCACTTTCCTATGTGTCTGGAGCGCCGTTACATAGATTTACCTACCGTCGAGACTAATATACGCCGTGTGTCTCACCAGCCAATCAGCACTTTGGTCATTGTCGTCGCGTACATACTCACTGCACGAACCTGTTTGCTTGGTATTAATCAACTTTATGGCTATTATCGGCGGTAATATTGATCATCGACGGGTAATTAGTTTAGGCACTATAGATTCTCGAGAAGTGTGAGGTGGGTCTGGACAGTCTCCGGAAATTGTGAAAAATAAAGCAAAAAGTGAAATATTGTATCGATGTCTTCAGTGGTAAAGGTAAAGGCTCTTGCATGATGGTACATGTTCTGACGATGGTAATAGTGATGATAATGAGCCTTTTCTGGTGACACACCTGGTGATAGTGTTATTATTGTGGAGGGAAGACGGTGTTATAATAGTTGAGGGTGAAGAGGCAAACATTGATAGTGAAGAGAAGAGAAAACGCGGATGGAAAGCTTGTAGGCCCAGTGTGAAGAGAAAGAGAAAAAGTTCTCATTGTTATGATTATAGTGACAGTGACAACTCAGACGATGATTGGGTGAGTCACTGTAACAGTGATAGTGTTGAAGAATGTGATGATCCTGCCCTATATGGCACAAGCAGCCCCAAACCTGTAAGCAAAGGCACCAACTATAAAAGTAGTACTAGCGCTACAACCACCAACAGTGGTTCCTTATTAGTGGAACCTTCTACTGAGGAGGCACAATTAGGACAACAGGAAAAGGGGAGAAAGTAGGTTCCGTACAAGTGGAACCTTCTGCTGATAAGGCTGAGTAATTTGATAAAGAAAAGGGTCCCCTACCCGTGGAACCTCCTACTGATGAGGCTGAACAATTTTTTTTTTTTTTTTTTTTCGGGGGGGGGAAGGTAATTAGACTAGAAACAAAGGCCTTTGTCTGTTCCACCAAACCGTTTTTAAGAAGACATACCAGGAAAACTGTTTCACCGAGAGGGTAAGTTCCCTTTGCAATTGCAAGAATGAGATATTTGCAAAGGATGAGTAATGTGAACTTCAAGGCTCACTGATCAATGATCGGTTGAGGACTAGAACACCATGGAGAAAGCAGGGGGTGTTTTAGAGTGTTAATGGACAAGTACAACTTGTGGAAGTTTGTTCCAGCCAATACATCCGTCAATACATCCCAGAACAACAGTTAGGTCTGTGTCACCATGCTACGTCCTCGTCTTTGCCAGCAAATTTTAGCGTATTTCTTCTAATGTTGAGACCCTACCCCCTCCCACCACCCACCCCCAACGCGCAAACTTGTTGATGACATCGGCCTGTCAGTTGATTAATGCAGCTGAGGGATTAATTCAAATGACCACTCAAAACATCTCAGATAATGGTGAGTAAAACTGTTTTGTTTTTGCCGATAGAAATTTTTTTCAATGCCTTTTTGCCCATTAACGATTATTAATCACCATTATCTTTGTCATTATTCATGATTCATAAGTTTGTTAGGATTGTTATTAACACCGTTTCGAGTTTCTTGATGTTTATTACTTTGGTGTGACAATTTGAGTTTTTTGAAAAATGTAAAAAAGTTTTGTATTTTTTTGCATTAATCACCCTTTTCTTCATTAATCATTAATCACAAGTTTTTAGTATTATTATTAACATACTCTGTGACAATATTTATTGATGCTTATTACCTATATGACAATAATGTTTATTTTGCCATTAATCACTACTGCCTTCATTATTAATCATTATTATTATTAACATATTCTTAATATGATTATTTACATGTATTGCAGTTCATTAACTATTTCATAATATTTATTTCCTTGACTTTTGTGAAATTTGTGTATTTTTGTATAAATGGCCATTTTCATCATTAATCACTAATCAAATTTTTTTTACTATTATTGTTAGCATGGTTGATGTCTATTGATGCTTATTACTGTGTGACATATTCATTCAGTTAATACTTTACTGACATATTTTTATAATAAGTTAATAATGTTTATTAACTGCATAATAATATTATTCATTAAATCTTTTGAATTAACTCTGCCACAATATTTATTAATGTTTATTAACTCTGCCCAATATTTATTAATGTTTATTAACTGTGGGAAAATAAAAATTACCTTTTATTAACTGTGGGACAATATTTATTAATGTTAATTAACTGTAGGACAATAAAAATTAGCTTTTATTAACTGCAGGCAATATTTATTAATGTTTATTAACTGCGACACAATATTTATTAATGTTTATTAGATGTGGGACAATATTAACTTTTATTAACTGTGGGCAATATCCTTTAATGTTTATTACCCGTGGGACAATATTTATTAATAGTTATTAAGCGTGGGACAATATTTGTTAATGTTTATTAACTGTGCTTAAATATTTATTAATGTTTATCTACTGTGCTTAAATATTTCTTAATGTTTATTAATTGTGACCATGTTTACTTAATAATTAATGATTGTGTGACAATATTTATTATTGTTCATCAACTGTGCGCAAATATGTGTTGAGGTATGATAACAGTTTGACAATATTTATCAATGTTTATTAACCGTATGGCAATCTGAATATTCATTTTGCACTATTCAGAAATATCCTCTTCATTAAACATTATTTTTCATTATCTTTAACATTCTACATTCCATTCCATTCCATTTCATTTAGTGTTTATTGTTTTTTGTTGGCAATTATGTATCTGGCAATATTTTCTTTTCAGACTTTTGGAAATAATTAGAAATAATAATAATAATCGTGTTGAGACAGACTTATTATTATTATTATTATTATTATTATTATTATTATTATTATTATTATTATTATTATTATTATTATTATCATAACTGTTGTAAGACTACATTAAGTAACAGCACAAACATAATAAAACATATTTTAGTGAATAAATTCGGAATTGTGTCCAATGCAAGTTATCTTTCTGTTTTGATTTATAAAAAACGTCCAGCCTAACTTGACGAGAGAGAGAGAGAGAGAGAGAGAGAGAGAGAGAGAGAGAGAGAGAGAGAGAGAGCTTGTCTTAATACTTGAAAAAGAAGCTATCGTTGGCTGATGAATTTGCAAACGAAGCAATTAGCGATGTTCCGATGTTTTAATTCCTTGTAAAATGAACTAACTTCGAGTCTTTTGAGTTTGAATTTTGTCTAAACTTAAGTTATAAGTTTGAGCTCTGTCTAAATATGCGTTTTAAGCTTGAATGCGGTCTAAATTTTAGTTTTAAGCTTTAATTCTGTCATAAACTTGAGTTCTGTCTAAACTGAATCTTAGGCTTGGATACAGTCTAAACTTGAGCTCTGTCTAACCATGCCTTTTAAGCTTGAATGCTGTCTAAACTTGAGTTCTTTCTGAGTTTGAGGTTTTAAGCTCTAATTCTGTCTAAACTTGATTTTTAAGCTTGAATTCTGTCTAAACTTGAGTTCGCTCTAAACTTGAGTTTTAGGGTTGAATTCTGTCTAAACTTGAGCTCTGTCTAAACGTGAGTTTTAGCATTGAATTCTTTCTAAACTTGAGTTCTTTCTAAGTTTGAGTTTTAAGATTCAATTCTGTCTAAACTTGAGCTCTGTCTAAACGTGAGTTTTAGGCTTGAGTTCTGTCTAAACTTGAGTTCGGTCTAAGCTTTAGTTTTAAACTCGAGTTCTGTCTAAACTTGAGTTTTTAAGTTTGAATACCGTCTAAACTCGAGTTCTGTCTAAACTTAAGTTTTAATCTTCAATTCTTTCTAATCTTGAGTTCTGGCTAAACTTGAGTTTTAAGCTTGATTTCTGTCTAAACTTGAGTTTTAAGCTTGAGTTCTGTCTAAACTTGCGTTCTATCTAAACTTGTGTTCTGTCTAATGTTGAGTTCTGTCTAAACTTAAGTCTTAAGCTTTAATTCTGTCTTAACTTGAGTTACGTCTAAACATGAGTTCTAAGCTTGAGTTTTGTCTAAACATGAATTCTATCTAAACTTGTGTTCTGTCTAATCTGGAGTTCTGTTTAAACTTAAGTTTTAAATCTGAGTTCTGTCTTCTGTATAAACTGAAGTTATAAACTACTAGGTCTGTCTTCTGTCTAAACTTAAGTT
>NC_061094.1:64760452-64782952 GCF_015104395.2 Macrobrachium nipponense
AATTATAAGTCGGACTGAAATGTTCCATTGGACTTCGCTTCAAGACAGACTAGGCCAATAATCAGATAATCAAAATTCTTATTCAATTCTCTTTCTTTTTGCATATTTCTCAATGAACAAGCAAACAGAAGGAGAGCGAGAGAGGATGAGAAACGGGAGAATAAAAGTGAAAATGTCAGAAAAGTGAGAGAGAGAGAGAGAGAGAGGAGAGAGAGAGAGAGATTTGAGACTTTTTGAGAGAGAGAGAGAGAGAGAGAACAGAATTAGGAGAACAAATGAGAGACAGACCAATTAGAAATAACACCATTATGATTGCTTATTTTATTAATAGTAATGGTAATTGCAAACGACAATGGTCATGTTTATATTCATGATAAATATATGTCAATTGTTCTTGTTATTATTATTGATTATTATTATTTTATTATTATTATTTATTCTTATTATTATTATTATATTTTTTTTTTTATTATTATTATTAAATACCATTTTCCCCAACTTGAAAAACCCATTATCTATCTAATCACTTTATATATATATATATATCTATATAAATATATATATATATATATATATATTATATAATATATAGATATATATATATATATTATATATATATTATATATATATATACTATATATATATATATATATTATATATATATATATATATATATTCATATATTGCGAATATGTTGAGAAATGTGTTATAATTACCAAAGTTTGGTGGTGAATTGTACCTTGAAAAGATGTGTTTCTAGGCCTAATTACTGTTTAGGTTCCCAAATGTTAATGTAGGGGAATTCAGAGTTTAAGCAATGTTATTGTTATTGTATTTCAAAGCAAATTAATTTTCTTTAACATGTTATGTATATTTATTACATATTGTTTACTATAATGTGCATATTCTAAATTTGCTATATGAATTATGAATTTACCTAATTTTTCATTATGTTGAAATTATTCTCTCATTTAGAAATTTTGTGTTAATATATTTGTCATCTATAAATCAAATTACTTCATTAGCATATATATATATATATATATATATATATATATATATATATATATTAGCATATATATATATATATAGCATATATATATATATAAATATATATATATATATATATATATATATATATATATATATATATATATATATATATATACAAGTCAATTCAAGACTTAACATAAATTTATTCGATTTCAATATCTTTCGCTCAAAACCGACGAATTAAGCTTTATTCGTTTCTGTTTAGATTTTGATATTTTTTCATTATTTTTTCTAATGAGGAAGTTTATTATTAAGATCTGTACTCTTAATGCGACAGATCGGCATTTTTTTATATTTACCATGAAAAGAATTTGAATTAATGATTGAACATGTGTACGTATATATGTATGCCTTGAATAAATGTTATTTATTTACGCAATTACATGTATGGGCATGTATACACTGGTAAAATACATACATACATATAAGCAAATATATGTACATATGTATACATCTTCGCATATCTCTGTATGTAAAAATATACATAAACATATACGCACATACATGTGCATGTCTGCACATATGCATTGATATATATAAATATATGCACACATGTGTATATATACACAAATGTGCATATGTATATCACACATACACACACACACACACACACACACACACACACACATATATATATATATATATATATATATATATATATATATTATATATATGAATATGTGTATGTATATTTATTTTCTATAATTATATCATATAAATGCATATATAATATGAATATATTAAGAAGTAATTTAATATAGACATGACAAATATATTAATAAATGAATTTCTAAATGAGAGAATAATTACAAAAATGAAATAAAGAAGTAAATTATTTGTAGTTTCAATAACAAATTTAGAAATATACACATTATAGAAAAAAATACATAATGTCATAACTTACTAAAGAAAATCAAGATGCTTTGGAAAACAATAACAATAACATTGTGTTTAAACTCTGAATTCTCCAACATTGATATTTGGGAAGCCTAAACAGTTTATTCATGACCAAACATTGATAATTAATTAGAACTCCTGAGACGTCAAATATGATCACGGATAGGCCTATATAATTTTTTGTCAAGTATTTAAACACTTCAAGTCTTAGACAAAAAATGAATGAGAATCTAATATATTATAACAAATTTCTAAGCATAATCTCATAATAAAAGAATATATTTGGTTTTAGATCGATAATGTACACATACAAATTTATATGATTGCGTATATACGTATACATTTATACATACAGAGATAAATACATAATTTTACACACACAAACACAGATATATATATATATATATATATATATATATATATATATATATATATATATATATATATATATACGTATATATATACGTATATATATACATTATACAACTATACATATACAACAAGCGGAGGTTTCTCCAAACTAAGCAATACCATGAAGGGAAGCGAAGCACAGCAACAGGTCATGGAATTCGTACTTATTCGGTTTCAGTGTTTCGAAGCCAACCAGCAGGCCTCTATATCATTATTTGTAAGTTTACTTATCCTAGATGTAGTCGGGGAACCTGCACTGGATCGATACATAAGTTACCTAGGGTCAGAATCGACAGCCATAGAACTGTCGGCTCTAGCACCGGCACTAAACTTTCAAATTCTGAACTTTCCAGCGTCAGGGATCATGCCTTTCAATGCAAATAGTCAATTCAGTGCAAAGGCTTTCATGTTTTGGGCAGAGCTTCCAATCATAACCTTTTAACAATTGATGAATCATTGTTTATTAAGATAAACTGGTCCGTCACTGAACACCCATACCACGTCTACACCTCTTTATCTCTCGTGAACTGTTTACATTTTTTTTTTTCGGTTCTGGTTAGCCCTCCTTCTGCCTCTATAATAAACGGTTGGTCCTTACTCATATTTTTAGCTGTTTTTATTGTAGTTCCTCGTTCGATAAGTGGTTTACGTGCTCACCTACTGATTCGGTAGTCCCGAGTTCGAGTCCACGCTCTGCCAACATGGAGTCAGAGGAATTTGTTTCTAGTGATTAGGAATTAATTTCTCTATAGATAGATATATTTTTTGTTTTATTGTAATTTATAATTTCTATTTTAATATTTGTCACATAATTTTATGGCGCTAGTTAGGTATTATTACTTTGATAATGAGGCCTCCTGGTTGGCTTCGAAACGTTGTAACCAACGATCTCTCAAGAACAATAGTTGGGCATAAGTAGGATCCGATAAGCGGAGCCAAACTGAGAGCGCTACCTACACAAAGATGGCGGCTGCCGGGATGAGTCGCCCTAGTGGCGAATGCTTTCTGCTCTAGCCAGCCAAGCAGATATCATTTGATAAAGGCAATAACTTTTCTGGGAAAGTAAGAAACTAATGTCAACCTCTTTTAATCTTTGATGTTTTGTGATGATTTGTAATGATCTGGATAAGCATTATCCATTTATCTTACACTGCACTCTGTAGTAATGATAATTTAATTCATTTTGAAATAGTTCATTATTTTATTTCATAAGGTCATTTTTGATAAGACGAGACGAATTTTATGTAATCATTTTGTTTTATTAGAATTAAACATTTGTATCAAGTATCAGTTTGAAACGAAGTTGTCTTTTCACTTTCTACACGTTACTACAATTTTTCTAAAAAGAAGAAGAGGAAGAAAAAAGGCAGAATGATTATTCATGACCGATGAAATCATCGCTAATATGGACCGTTAGGCTACGTAACTCCTTTTCATCCATCAGCAGTTTGTCCTTATTGTAGCGCTCAAAGGCTCCATTATCGAGAAAAGACAAAACATAATTCATATTATGAATTGATTGTGTCGGATTAAACTTGTGTTTAATTAGTGTATTCTAAAGCTTATGTTAAATTATTCATTTGTTAGTTGTTTAGTGTCTCTTGAAATTAACAACGAAGTTTCTATTGATGGCCTGCGGGAAGAATGGTATTATTATTAATGCATTAATGATTTCAATTTTCTTTTTATTCGAATTGAACCTGAATTGATAATGGAGCCTTTGAGCTTTGAAACTCTACAATAGTCACTGGAATAAGGACAAACAATGTTTTCTCCTTTAAATGGTATTTTTTTATTTTTAATTACAGTTCTCTTTTCACAACGAATCTGCCACCTCATTCATTGTTTCAGGCTGTTCTGTATGATAATAATTGATGTGATACAACTGATGTGATTGGTTGATTGGTTGATAAATGTTAAAACAGTACTAAGCACGAAACTGGCGGCGAGAGGTAGGACATCTCGTAATAAACTCTCTCTTATTAACTGCTAGTTTAGCCAAACTACACAAGATGTTATTTTCAAAGAATATCATTCAAAAGATTTAACTCTTTAGTTCGAACTTGTAGCTTTGGTGACGTTTCTGCCTTTGAAATAAAAAGAATGTCATCTCGGAGTAAATTTTAAAGGCACGATTTAAAACTCATATAAAAATTTCAACTTTATTTAACTGTAAAAAATATAAAGACGCAGTTATTACTGTTTTGAATGATACTGTTAGCGTCCATAACTTAATTTAAGGTTTTAATTTCTTATGTCAAGTTTCAAAATTTTATCTTATTCCTAAATAGGGTAGGGTCACAGATTATTTGATAAGAGCCCATTAAAAATGTCTTCTACTCCGGGCCCGGCTTGGCGTTTCTATCCTACACCAAGATGGCGTTGATGGCTTCCTCTCCGGTAATGCTTGTTAATTAAATGGCTGTGCCTAACCTATTGCTCTTATGTGATGGTTGGTTGCAGCCGAATAGATGTGATTTCCTTGACCTGTTGGTGTGCTTCCCTCCCCTTACACATATACACATACTTATACATATACATATACATGAATAATTATCACATCACCGTGATTCATATAAATTATTCGAGCTACTAATATCCTTTAATATCTAATTCGCTCTACCTCGGAATTAATAAATTTTCATATATGTAAACCGAAGGGGAATTTTTTAGTTTATGATAATTTCGGCCACTCGCGGGTTTGAACCACCGCCTAGCGGACAGAGACGTATGCAGGACGTCAGTGACGTAACTTGTTAGCCGAATCGATAACAACACTGACGTCCTGATTTCGTCTCTGTTCGCTGGGCGTGGTTCGAACCCACGAGAGGACGAAATTATTATCAACTAAAAATTTTCCCTTCGGTTTACATATCTGAAAATATATTAATTCCGGGGTAGAGCGAATTTGATTATAAAGGACATTTGTCGCTGGAATAATACATATACATATACATATACATATACATATACATATACATATCATATACATATGTTCATGCACATATATGTGAGCTTCTATACACTTTCACATATAAATATGTATGTGTAAATGCATTTATATGCATACATGTCTTTGTATATTTTTGAATATATATGTGCATATGTATATGTCTTAAAGGCACGGTAGTGGATTGCTAATCTCAGCTCTTTCCGGTTAGAGACAATCGCTGGATTCCTCGAAGATGCTGAAATAAAAAAAAAAAAAAAACAGACAGGATAGATTACCAATGCACTTTGAGGTCGATGACACCTCGAAGATCACGGACTTCGGGCATGGAGCGCCCGTGTTTGTTGTGTGCAACATAGGGTGTGTCTGTGTGTGTTCTTAACGAACAGGATATGACATTTATTATGGGGGGATAAGTGCCAAGAGAGGACTCACTGATTGGTTGTGACAGAGCCTGGAACATGCCTGGAAGAGGTGTTGATGAACCATCGAATAAGATGGATTCGAAGTCACCATATAGAAAAATGGATTCTCTAAGACTTCTATTGACTTATTAAAATATTATGATTAGTCGGACATAATGAGATAAGAGGGGCTACTTACTTAAATACGGTTTTGAGAGGAAAACGATAGTTTAACGATTTTTGGGGGTCAGAGTTAATTCATTTTATTCCATTTTATTAATTGATTTTATTCCATTTAAATGTTAGTTGATTTGGGACATCAAAAGTATTTTGGGGTCAGAGTTAATTAATTTTATTCCATTTTATTAATTGATTTTATTCCATTTAAATGTTAGTTGATTTGGGGCATCAAAAGTATATTTTTGTAACTACGGGAATTTATTTGCCTAGCTTGCTTTTTCAGCCAACTCCCCAGAATGTTCCGCAACGAACGAGGGTAGGTTTAGTTGCCAGTAGCAGTTTGTTTCATTTTGTTTAAACGAGTGTCATTTGGCCTTAAGAACCCGTCCAAGATATGTGTAAATGCCATAAATATGTGTTTGTGTATGTATATTATATTTATATTTAGCTATGTAAATATATTTACATACAGATATATGTGCGTGTGTACTTAGGTGTGTATGTATATGTGCATACGTCAATGATTATGTGCATAAGCATATCTGCATGTATGTATGTATCAGCGCATGTAAATATATGTGTACATGCATATGTATACACGTACTTATATTCACACATATACATGTAATGTACACAAAAAGGTTACTGTTGTGGACCTTTGGCCTTGTCTAGCCAACCGAGACGACAATGTCCAACAATCATCAAACCTTTATTAGGCAACGCTGCGAGAAAAAAGGATGGGTGTCGAATTGGCTCCTTAATTAGATCTCGCCTAATTTTATTTTCTTGAATGACGGTTAAATAAAAGGTAGATTTTACTCTTAAAAATCCTTTGGTCCGCCGTATTTTTTTTAAAGAATGTTTGAATTCCACGAGTGCAAATGTGGTCAGACAAAAAAGGGATAATGATCCTAATTGCTACTCATTACGAAGGAAAGAGTGTCTCGCCATTTCCGCTGATAATAAGAAATTCTTTACTGTCATTGTGCTGCCGATAAAGATTATTTCTTTTATTTACTAAATTAAAGTTTTTTTTTTTAGTCAAAATTTATTTTCCCATTGAGAATAATGAAGACATGAGTACCGAATTTCCAGTATGTATGTATTTCCTAAATGAAACTCCTTGTGTCATTCAGTACTTGAGAAGGGCGGAAGTGAGTCCACCGAAATTTAGTCCTAAGCTTTCAACCTTAGTGCTTTAATGGGCCTTTTATACTTGAGACGTATCCTGTTTTAACAGAATTTATTTACATGTGTGTATGTATATATTTCGTACTATAATATATTCACATCAACCGTGCATTTGACTTCCAGGCCAGTCCCTTACGACGCTTCTGATTGGCTGTTGATAAGCCAATTACAGTGCAGGAAACTCTCAGTCTCTCTCGAGAGTTCCCATAAGCAGGATGTATGTTCTTCATTTCCTGAGGGATACGTCTTTCAGGAGAGGTGGAACGTACATCCTGCCTATGTGAACTCTCTCGAGAGACAGAGTTTGCAGCCCTGTGATTGGCTTATCAACAGCCAATCAGGAGCGTCGTAAGGGACTGGCATAGACCTCAAATTCACGGTCGATGTGAATCTACGATAGTCCTATGCTCTAAAGACTTCACGAGAAACATGTCTCATTTTGCTCTTATGTAAATCTGGTATTTTAGCTTCTTATCCATCTCATTATGTAAGCGGACCTTTCCCATGAACCAACACAAATCTAAGTGATTCCTTTATTCTTCATATCTAAATTTCTTTTTGAAATTTGCAGAAGCATTCTTGGAGTATAGACCAGCGGCGTCTTACCCTCCCCAAAGTTTCGTTTGAAACTTCCAAAGTATCTGGTAATTACTCTTTCAAACTTAAAGAGAATCACCGAGAGCCACTGGAGCCCAAGATTCAATATTCAGAGGCCAAGGAGTAGGCGGAAGGAAGGCCCTTGAAATATAAACTTCATTACATAATTTAGAGTGTTTTTCCCGACGAAGATAATTTCATAAGACTTTTTTGTCACAAGCATGACTATCATGTGTTTATTTCTCATAGACAAATTTTACTATTTGTAATACTACTATCATTGGATTGTTTTATCTATATCTGTAGAATATTTTGATGAATTTGTAATCATGTATATTTATTTTAGCTCTTAATAAGTTAATTTTTGCTATTTTTAGTTATTCTCTTAAATAAAGAATATTTTTGCATTAAGAATATGACGGTTAGGTGGTTCCTTATGCTTCAATGTTAAAAATATTGTGGAGATTTCATTCTTTGAATTTCTAAAGAAGAAGCATACCGGAAGAATTTATGTTTGGATAAGTTTATTCATTTGCTGCTGTTGAGAATAAGTGCGATACTTATAAACTCTCATTTTTTCTTATCTATTGCTTGCGTGGATTCACCGGCTTTTAAAAATATCCTTATCAGATGAAGCTACTCAGATGAAGACGTTTTTGACCAAACACAGACTGACGTCAGTGGAAATCTGACATATCACCTTTGAAACTTTTTTTAGGTATATAGGCAACCGACTCTCTCTCTCTCTCTCTCTCTCTCTCCTCTCTCTCTCTCTCTCTCTTCTTCTTCTTCTTCTTCCTCTTCCTCTTCTGAGGACTATACATGAATTCGTTGACCTCTCTCTCTCTCTTCTCTCTCTCTCTCTCTCTCTCTCAGTAGTAGCCATCTTGCTTGGTGAGACGTATCCGCGTGAAGTCAGATTAATCAACAGATATCACAAGTTTAACATACGACTAGAATTTGAGAAATATCTAGAAGTGTTCGTGAACTATCGGTGATAAGATTAGTGTGAAAATAGTAGGATAAAGCGTCTTCTAAGTTAGTTTATCAAGTGTAATACTATAAATCAGAACAAGATGGCAGTAAGTTCCAACTGCGGGAAGAGGTGGCGTAATTTGGCGTGTTTAGCAGATTCGCAATACGATGAGGTAGCAGGAAGGGAACTGGCATTTCTCATCTATGAAATCGGCAACAGTCCTAACCAAAAAGATACAAAAGCATTCATAGATATATTAGAAGGATATAATCCTTCAAACTGGAACAAATCTAATGAAAACATCTTGAAAATAATTGAAGAAGTTCCAAATAAAATCCAAGTGGTCAAGAGACTCATAAAGAAAATATACATAAACCAACATATTCCGACAAAGAAAATGAATAAGGGGTGAATCTTGTGAATATCCTAATTGATGCATTAGGAAAAAGAATGCCAAAAGCATGCAAACTGTGTAAGGTTTGGTATAGCATAGTCAATCCACAAAACCTAATCAGAAAATGTGCTGCATGCAACATTCCGACCCATCCACAGTGTGCTGAGGTAATACAAGATTTGAGAAAAGATACAAGAATTTTTTGTTCAACATGTCTATCATGGATAGACAATGTTATTAAATCAAGATTGAATGTACAAATAGTTGAGGATGAAGAAGAAGAGGAAGAGGAAGAAGAAGAAGAAAAAGAAGAAGAGGAAAACGGAAGAGAAGTAAACAAAAATGAAATGACAGAAAAAATAAGGAAAACAAAGAACAAGATAAAAGTATGGATGCAGAGATACTCATTGATACTACATATGAGGCAATAAAGCAGCATACCTACGAAGAAATAAATTACGATATGACAACAGAAAAGCAAATCCCGAAGAGGCTCTACCCAGATCTATACAATGACGGGAAAGAGGAAAAAATAGACAAGAAAGACAAAATCTGCAACCTTTTGAAAAGAGGGAATTGCAGATTTGGAGAAAGATGTTACTACAAACATCCTAAGATATGTCAAAACTATGAAATATATGGTAAATGTGCATACTTAGATGGATATGGGGATGATTGCAGAGATCTGCATCCAAAAATATGTAAAAACCTAAAAGAAGGAAAAGGATGTAAGTTCGACAAAAAATGCAAATATATGCACCCTGTAGCCATGAATCATAATCAAATAAATAACCAACCAAGTAATAAAATCCAAAATAAGAAAGAAACAAATAAAGAGAGAAATCAAGAATATCAGGTAAGAGAGAAAAGCAAACCACCAATGAGATATGCAGAGGGTGTCAGCAAAAAATTTCAAAGCATCAGCTCCGAAATTCTACTCAAGAGATAATAACTGTATTTATTATGCAAGAGGATATTGCAGAAACGGAGAAAATTGCAGATTCAGACACACAATGAATAATTATGATGAAGGAAGATCCAAATATTATGGAAAAGTTGGATTTTTTAATGTCAGAATTTCTGGAATGAAAAAAAGAACAACATACCAGAACAGGAAAGAGACATGGGAAAATCCTTATTACTACCAGTATTAAATGAAGGAGAAAACACGCAAACCATCATAGTGATGAATGCGCAGGGTTTAGTTACGAGTAACTCAAAAAGAAAAATAGAGTACTTAGAAGAACTAACCCAAAATGAAAAGAAAATAGATATAATGAATATAAGTGAAACCTGGTATTCCCAAGAGACTGGGAATGATGATCAAATAAAAGGGTTCCAAACTTATAGATCAGATAGAAAAAACAGGAATCAAGGAGGAACCGCAATATATGGGAAAGACAAAAAACAAGGAAAAATATATGAGAAATATAGTAACTCAGAATGTGAACTAATAGCGGTAGAATTTGAATCTGAAAAATTGGATGAACATAGTAATATATAGACCTCCTAATACTAAAGAGTTTGATTTAATAATTGAAAAATTGGATGATATATGTAGAAATCACAAGGACTGGACTATTCTCCTATCTGGTGACTTCAACTTTCCTTTCGTAGAATGGAAAGAACGAATAGGAGATTGTGGTTGTACTTATACATATAAAAAAGAGAGTAATAGTAGTGCAGAAGATAAGAGGCAATTTGAAAAGCTATTAGATATGCTACTAGAATACAACATTCAACAAATAAATCACCTGCCAACAAGAAAGGAAAATACTTTAGACCTAGTATTTGTGAACGAGATGAATTATGTTAAAGAAATAATAGTTTATAATGCGAGTATTTCAGACCATAATGTCATAGAATTAACAGTTCATTCCAAAGCAAGTGAAAATAGAGATAAGCAAGAAATAAAAAAGTGGGAAGATATGGAAAATACAACTTCTACAGTAAAATATAAAATGGTCAGAAATTAATGAAGAATTAAACAAAGATTGGGATAACATTTTCGTAAGTGATGACATAAGGGTAAATACGGAGATATTATATAAAATAGTGGAGAAAATAGTGGAAAAATATATACCGAAGAAGAAAAGTAAACATCATGCATGCATACCAAGAGACAGAAGGATCTTGTTCCAGAAAATCAGAAAGTGGAAAAAAGGTCTTGCAAAAGAAAAAAATGCATGGAAAGTTATAGAACTAAAAAGTAAGATAGAAAATGCAGAACAAAAGATTATACAATCAAAAGAAAATGAAAAACGGGACTTGGAAGAAAAAACCCTATTAAATATCAAGCAAACCCCAACTATTATACTCATATGCGAAGAAGATGAATAAAAGAAGAATAGAAATAGGCCCTCTGAGAATTGAAGGGAGATTAACGAATGAAAAAAAGGAATTTGCAACATACTGGCAGAACGATATAAGAGAGAATTCACCCCTAGAATAAGATAATGAAGATAATGATATAGAAGTAAGGGATGAAAATAGTGAATATTTAGCTGACATAGATATTATGAAGCTGATATTGTGCAGGCTATTAATGAAATTAAAATGGAGCTGCTGCAGGGCCTGATGGAATTCCTGCTATTTTGTTAAAGAAAGTAGTTCATTCTATCGCAAAGCCACTTGCAATATTATTAAGACAAAGTATAGATACAGGCAAGATTTATGATGAGCACAAATTAGCATATATTACCCCTACTTTCAAAAGTGGATCAAGACTAGAGGCAAGTAATTATAGGCCTGTGAGTCTAACATCACATATTATGAAAGTGTATGAAAGGGTAATGAAGAAAAATATTATGAAACATTTAATAAAAAATAATTTGTTTAATAAAGGTCAACATGTTTCGTACCCGGAAAAAGTACACAAACCCAACTGTTAGTCCACCGTGAGAACATATTCAAAAATATGAAAAGCGGAAATGAAACAGATGTGATTTATTAGACTTTGCAAAAGCTTTTGATAAAGTAGACCATAATATATTAGCGAAGAAAATTAGAAAACACAATATCGTGGATAAAGTAGGAAGATGGTTAAAAGAATTTTTACACAACAGAAAACAGATAGTTATTGCAAACGACGAGAAATCGGATGAAGCCAAGGTAATATCCGGTGTGCCGCAAGGTACGGTGTTAGCTGCAATACTGTTTGTTATTATGATTGAAGACATAGACAATAATGTTAAGGATTCGGTAGTGAGTAGTTTCGCAGATGACACAAGAATAAGTAGAGAAATTACTTGTGATGAAGATAGGAACGCTCTACAAAGAGACCTTAACAAAGTATATGATTGGGCAGAGGTAAATAGGATGGTATTTAACTCTGATAAATTTGAATCAATAAATTATGGAGACAGAGAAAGAAAGCTATATGCATATAAGGGACCTAATAATGAGACCATCACAAATAAGGAAGCAGTTAAAGACCTTGGTGTGATGATGAATAGGAACATGTTATGCAATGATCAAATAGCAACTCTGTTGGCAAAATGTAAAGCAAAAATGGGAATGTTGTTACGGCACTTCAAAACAAGAAAAGCTGAACACATGATTATGCTTTATAAAACATATGTTCGTAGTCCACTTGAATATTGCAATATGATATGGTACCCACACTATCAAAAGGATATTGCACAAATAGAGAGTGTACAAAGGTCCTTTACAGCTAGAATAGAAGAAGTTAAGGACCTAGACTACTGGGAAAGACTACAATTCTTAAAATTATATAGTCTAGAAAGGAGAAGAGAACGCTACATGATAATTCAGGCATGGAAACAGATAGAAGGAATAGCAGAAAATATCATGGAACTAAAAATATCAGAAAGAGCAAGCAGAGGTAGATTAATAGTGCCCAAAACTATACCAGGAAAAATAAGGAAAGCACACAGGATATTTAATCCACTTACGCACCAGCATCGATATGCAGCTCTATTCAATGCGTTGCCAGCTCATCTGAGGAATATATCAGGAGTGAGCATAGATGTGTTTAAGAATAAGCTCGACAAATATCTAAACTGCATCCCAGACCATCCAAGATTGGAAGATGCAAAATATACCGGAAGATGTACTAGCAACTCTCTGGTAGACATTAGAGGTGCCTCACACTGAGGGACCTGGGGCAACCCGAACAAGATGTAAGGTCTGTAAGGTAAGGTCTCTCTCTCTCTCTCTCTCTCTCTCTCTCTCTCTCTCTTCTTCTTCTTCTTCTTCTTCTTCTTCTTCCTCTTCTGAGGACTATACATGAATTCGTTGACCTCTCTCTCTCTCTCTCTCTCTCTCTCTCTCTCTCTCTCTCTCTCTCTCTCTCCCCCCAGAGGACTATACATAAAATCGTTGATCTCTCTCTCTCTCTCTCTCTCTCTCTCTTTCTCTCATCTAGCCCCTCTTATCCACCCACTTTCAGATGAACTGTAAAAAATACTTTTTTCATCTTTTAATCTTTCTATGCCTCTAAATTAATTAGAAATATTTTTTCATCGTTGTCTTTTGTCAGTATGGGACATTTTATTTTTGATTTAAATAAACTCACCCACTCACCACATTAAATTGCATATTTAATGGAATTATGAAAATGTAATTAATTCATCTTCTACTGAAGCAACGGAATGAAAATAACAATAAAAGTTGTCATTTTTATTTCGCAGTAGCAGGTAAAGGCGATATTATTTCTCGCAATACTTTCACCCGACAATAGCAGGGGAAGGAAATATGACTTTTTTTTCTTCTTCTCTCCCAAAAAATGAAAGAGGAAAAGTTCTCTTCAGCTCCACGGAAGATTTTTACGGAGTCATTTCTTTTTCTCATTTTTTTAAAGATAATGAATTTACCTTCGTTATTATTCTTTTCCCGGGAGTAGACCAATGGAAGTTTCTGGCGCAAGAAAAATGATATAGAATTTTACCTGCTGCCGTTTTGAAGGGGGGGGGGGGGGGCGTGATGTAGAGGTGGACTCCTAGACTTTAGTCTGTCTCATACGTGACTGATTTCAGTACTGGTGTCCACACTCTGTTTATCTAATGTTTGACTCTAACCAATTTTCATTTTTGTCAATAGGTTCAGTTTGCTCTAATTTGTATTTTGATAAAGATAGGATAATTTTTTTTCTCATTCTTCCAAACTGGCTATTTTGCTTAGCTTTGTTTGCGATTCCCAATGCTTTTCATTCGCTTCTTTTTTCCTCTATGAAATAAAATTAATTTTTTCTTTAATTCATGTTATAATTTATTAATTTAACTTGAAAAAACAGAAAGCTTAAACCCTTCTTGATAATAATAATAATAATAATAATAATAATAATAATAATAATAATAATAATAATAATAATAATAATAATAAACACATGGGCAGTAACAGTAATCAGATACAGCGCAGGAGAAGTGGAGTGGACGAAGACTGAACTCCGTAGCATTGACCAGAAAAATAGGAAACACATTTCAATACACAAAACACTACACCAAAGAGCAAATACATACAGTCTATACATAATACGAAAGGAAGGAGGGACAGGCCTACTTAGCATAGAGGACTGCGTCAACATCGAGAGCAGAGCACTGCGGCAATATCTGAAAACTAGTGAAGATGACTGGTTAAGGAGTGCATGGGAAGAAAGACTGATAAAAGTAGACAAAGACCCAGAAATATACAGAGACAGGAGAATGACAAACAGAACAGAGGAATGACACAACAAACCAATGCACGGACAGTACATGAAACAGACTAAAGAACTGGCCAGCGATGAAACATGGCAATGGCTACAGAGGGGAGAACTCAAGAAGGAAACAGAAGGAATGCTAAATGCGGCACAAGACCAAACCCTAAGAACCAGGTATGTCCAAAGAACGACAGATAGGAATAACATCTCACCCATGTGCAGGAAGTGTAATGTGAAAAACGAGACCATAAACCACATAACAAGCAAATGTCCAGCACTTGCATAGAACCACTACACAAAGAGGCATGATTCAGTAGCAAAAGCCCTCCACTGGAGCCTGTGCAAGAAACTCCAGCTACCTTGCAGTAATAAGTGATACGAACACCAACCTGAAGGAGTGATAGAAAACGATCAAGCAAGGATCTTCTGGGATTATGGTATCAGAACAGATAGGGTGATACTTGCCAATAGACCAAACGGTACATTGATTGACAAAATCAAGAAGAAAGTATCACTCATAGATATCGCAATGCCATGAGACACCAGAGTAGAAGAGAGAGAGAGAGAGAGAGAGAGAGCGAGAGAGAGCGAGAGAGAGAGAGAGAGAAGTATCAAGGCCTGAAAATAGAAATAAGAAGGATATGGGATATGCCAGTGGAGGCTGTACCCATAATCATAGGAGCACTAGGCACGATCCCAAGGTCCGTGAAAAGGAACCTGGAAAAACTAGATGTCGAAGTAACTCCAGGAATTATGTAGAAGAGTGTGCTCCTATAAACAGCACACATAGTGAGAAAAGTGATGGACTCCTAAAGAGGCAGGATGCAACCCAGAACCCCACACTATAAAAGCCACCGAGTCGAATAGGATGACTATGAGAGAGAGAAAAAAATAATGTTATGAACGTAGCAGACACTCTCTGAAACATGTTTTGTTAAAGAGAATGTCAGCATCAGTGGAATTGATTTTATATATGGTCTTTTCAATTCTTCTTACTATTTTCTTCTCATCAGGGCTGATATTTGCTAATAAGTGGCCGATGTTCATATTCTGGATAAGGAAATGGCTTCTGGTAATATGAATTTATTCATATGATAATTAAATGTGGCGTCCGATCGCCGTAGAGTTCGCAAATTACAGAATCTCGAAATCAAGATTTGTTGTATTCTCGTTTGAAGAATCTTCTTGGTCGTTTTCTAAGGGCGTAGCGGAATTCCAATGTTTCCAACAGAAAACGACCAAGAAGATTCTACACACGAGAATATAACATATCCTGATTTCTAGATTCTGCAATTTGCGAACTCTAAGGGAATCGAACGCCACTTTTAATTATCATATGAATAAATTCCTGTTTTCATGAGCCATTTCCTTATCCAGAATATGAACATCGGCCACTTATTAGCAAATATCAGCATTGATGAGAAGAAAATAATAAAAAGAATTGAAAAGACCATATATAAAATCAATTCCACTGATGATGACATTCTCTTTAACAAAGCAGATTCCTTGTTTTAGGCTAGTGTTATTACAAACAAATGCTGTAAACGAGAAGAATATAATAATAAGATTTTCTACAACTTAAATGCCGTTGAAAAAGCAATTGTTTTAATACCACTGCCCTAATTTGATGGACTCATTCTATATTATTATTATTTTTTTTTATTTTATTTTTTTTTTTTTTTGCTCTATCACAGTCCTCCAATTCGACTGGGTGGTATTTATAGTGTGGGGTTCCGGGTTGCATCCTGCCTCCTTAGGAGTCCATCACTTTTCTTACTATGTGTGCCGTTTCTAGGATCACACTCTTCTGCATTCTTGCATTATCCTGGAGCTACTTCAGCCTCTAGTTTTTTCTAGATTCCTTTTCAGGGTTTTCAGGGTCTTGGGGATCGTGCCTAGTGCTCCTATGATTATGGGTACGATTTCCACTGGCATATCCCATATCCTTCTTATTTCTATTTTCAGATCTTGATACTTATCCATTTTTTCCCTCTCTTTCTCTTCAACTCTGGTGTCCCATGGTATTGCGACATCAATGAGTGATACTTTCTTCTTGACTTTGTCAATCAACGTCACGTCTGGTCTGTTTGCAACGTTTCACTCACCCTATCCGTTCTGATACCATAGTCCCAGAGGCATCTTTGCCTGATCGTTTTCTATCACTCCTTCAGGTTGGTGCTCGTACCACTTATTACTGCAGGTAGCTGATGTTTCTTGCACAGGCTCCAGTGGAGGGCTTTTCCCACTGAATCATGCCTCTTTTTGTACTGGTTCTGTGCAAGTGCCGGGCATTCGCTTGCTATGTGGTTTATGGTTTCATTTTTCGTATTGCACTTCCTACATATGGGAGAGATGTTATTTCCGTCTATCGTTCTTTGGACATATCTGGTTCTTAGGGCCTGATCTTGTGCCGCTGTTATCATTCCTTCAGTTTCCTTCTTTAGCTCTCCCCTCTGTAGCCATTGCCAATTGTCATCGCTGCTAGTTCTTTAGTCTGTCTCATGTATTGTCCGTGCATTGGTTTGTTGTGCCCAGTCCTCTGTTTCTGTCTGTCTTTCTCCTGTCTCTGTATATTTCTGGGTCTTCGTCTACTTTTATTAGTCCTTCTTCCCATGCACTCTTGAGCCACTCATCTTCACTGGTTTTCAGATATTGCCCCAGTGCTCTGTTTTCGATGTTGACGCAGTCCTCTATCATGTCGAAGGCTTTCTTATAGTCTATCCATGCCATGCTTAGGTTGGTTTTCCTTCTCCTACTGTTCTTCATTACCATTTTGTCTATCAGGAGCTGGTCTTTTGTGTCCCTACACTTCCTTCTGCGGCCTTTCTGTTGGTGGGGGTATGGTGTTTGTCTCCTCTAGTAGTTGTATAGCCTTTCACTGATGATACCTGTTAGTAACTTCCACATTATTGGTAGGCAGGTGATAGGCCTGTAGTTACTGGCTATATTTCCCTTACTCTTGTCTTTTTGTACTAAGGATGTTCTTCCTGTGGTCATCCATTTGGGTGCTTGGTGATTTGAGATACAATGCTGGAGTTGTTCTGCTATTCGTGGGTGTAGGGCCTTGAAGTTTTTGAGCCAGTATCCATGGACTTCAGAGTCTCTTACTTGGTTCGGCTTCAGGAATTTCTGGGTGGTTGTCCTTCCCTCTTAGTTGGCTGTATAGTCTTTTCTAGTTGGTTCCGAATAGTTTGTTCTGTTGGTATCCCTTATTCCTGTTCATGCACCGTTGGATCTTGTGTGCTTTGACCTTAAGCCTCTGTTTTACATCTTCTATTGTGTTGTTTAGTACCCTCTCTTGTACTTTGTATTTCTCGTTGAGTTCCTCCCTTGTTTTCTTGCTTCTTAGCCTTTTTTCTGCCATCTCTTTCAGTTTACTCAAGTCAGATCTCATCACCATGATTTGCTTTTCCAGGGCGCCGCCTTTTCCAAGGAGGTTGCTGTTTTGGTTTCTGTTGGGTTGGTTGTGCTGGTGGTGTTGGTGTTCGAATCCCCAATCATCAGTTCTGCTACTGTGATACTGGTGGTGTGTATTATGCCCATTATTTCATTGACCTCACTTGTTTTCTCCCTTAATTTCTTGGTGTTGTAGGGATCTTTGTTCTCTCTGTATCTGGCTCCATCCATTGTCTAATCTTTTCTACCCATTCCGTCCTCTCTGTTACTTCGTCGGTGTTTCTTCGTGTGTCGTTGTTTGGTACCTCATCCTCCCTGTCGTCTTCTGTGGCATCGTCTCTCAGTTCGTCTTCGTGTAATTCGTTGTCGTGTGACATTTCCCTTTCCAGTTCTTCTCTTTCTGTTGGGGAGAGCCAGTTCTTTTTCTTTATGTTCCTTACTTGGTCTGCCAGCCTCTGCTCTGTTTGGGGGGTGTTATTCCTCTCATTCCTCTTCTTTCCTCTTCTTCTATATCCTCTCTCCGTCGGGTTGCTTCTGATGTAGCATCTCCATATTTCCTTAATTTCTTCTCTTGTCCATTTCTTCCTTTTTGCCTCTGTAGCTCCAATCTCAGGCTGTTGATTACTGTCGTTGTGGTGATCAGTTGCTGGATGACGACCTCCAAGTACCTGACCGTCTTCCCCTTCAATTGGGTTGAATACCTGGTTGCCGGACGAAGCTCCTCTGTTGCCAGAGGTTCCATTTACGTCGTTGTCGTTTATTCCTTCATTTCTTTCCGTCATTGCTGAGTTTTTGCTATTTAACATTAGCATGGACCCTACCCCACCATCAGGATAGGTACTCATTTACAGCTGAGTAGACTGAGGAAATTATGGTAAAGATCCTTTCCCAAGGAATCAACGCCGAGGAGAGCGGTCACCCATCCAACGACTGACCAGCCCCAATGTTGCTTAACTTGACTTAAGTCTATTGACGACCTAACCCACTCCTCCACGGCGCCACATTTATTATTATATTATTATTATTATTATTATTATTATTATTATTATTATTGGTAGTAAAAACCCCCTTAAAATTCCA
The DNA here is from genome assembly GCF_015104395.2 of Macrobrachium nipponense. NCBI lineage: Eukaryota > Metazoa > Arthropoda > Malacostraca > Decapoda > Palaemonidae > Macrobrachium > Macrobrachium nipponense. The sequence continues at coordinate 64,779,641 of NC_061094.1, forward strand.
AATAAACTTTAATAAACAGGTAGCCTATAATGAAATTTCGACAGCTATTATATAATTTACCTGCTTATACAAAAAAAAATTATTCGAGAGATTAAGAAACTACAATATAAACTCAATGGCATCCAGCCAGCTATTCTATTATTATTATTATTATTATTATTATTATTTTGGGACGGGGTTATTAGCGTCGGTTGGGTGTTGGTTGGGGTTGATATATCTTCCGCTCGTTCTCTCCTGCTTTCTCTCTCTACTTCTTCCGCTCTTTCTCTCTCTGCTCTCTCTCTTTCTCTTTCTGCAATGTCTCTCTCGTCTCTCTCTCTCTCTCTCTCTCTCTCTCTCTCTCTCTCTCTCGTTCGCTCCTTCTCACGCTCTCTCTTTCTTTCTCTCTGCCTGCTCCTCTCTCTCTCTTTCTCTTTCTCTTCGTCCTGGCCTCGTCTCCTTCTTTTTCTTTTCTTCCGCCTCCTCCCCTTTTCTCCCTTCTCTCTCTATCTCTTGCTCTCTCTCTCTCTCTCTTTCTCCTTTTTCTCTCTCCTCTTTCTGTCTCTCTCTCTCTCTCTCTCTCTCTCTCTCTCTCTCTCTCTCTCTCTCTCTCTGTCTGTCTCTCCCCCCTCGATCTCTCCTCTCTCTCTCTCTTGGCGGTATACGTAGTCGGTTGGTTTCTTGCGCCATTTCTTCTTATGATGGTGGGAAGAAACTCTGTTTCTTTTACCGTGTTGATAGTCGGTTTTTTCTCTAATATGCGTAATGCTTCAAGATAACGTAGGCGTTTTCGGTCCGGTGCATGGTCAATAATTTCTATGTTCTTTATAAGCTCAGCTCTTTCTGGTCTCCTGTTATGTTTTTCTCTATAGTGAATGAAAAATGGCCCCTTCTTGAAGATGACACGAGAGACGCTTGGGAGAGTCTGGTAGTGGTCATCCCGATATAAGAATGGTGGCATCCATCCACCGAGCATGTGAATTCGTAGATGACACTCCTTCTCTTCAAAGACGTTTCTGGGGGCGCCGGTTGTTTTCTAAGAAGCAGCTGGCTGGTTTTCATAGCCTTTTGTTAAATTAAATTATGAGGCTAATTTTATCACTTTCTGTAGTGGGGGAGACATTTTCACTGATTATTTTCCTTATAGCCTTTTCATCTTCCAAATATTTGTGGTGCATATTATTATTATTATTATTATTATTATTATTATTATTATTTTATTATTATTATTATTATTATTATTATTAATTATTATTATTCTCGTCCCTTGATTGCATTCCAGGCAAACCAGCTGCCTTCCTCTTCTTTCAGACGACACAACTTCAACCTTGTTTACCCAAAGAAGACAAACAGTGAGAAAGTCATCCTCCTCATGACTCATTTATGAAAGACAAGATTCCACGAACTTGTTTGCGTCGACAAACACAAGAATTTGTGGAGGTTCTTAATGCAATGCCTTCTTGGGAACATTGGCACCCGCATGCAAATATGCGCTCAAGTTCGCCTCCCTGAAGTGCATGCAAGCACAGGGAAGGAAGTCAGCGTAAGATCATGCATTTGACGTAGTCTGTGTGTTGACTTTTATTATTATTATTATTATTATTATTATTATTATTATTATTATTATTATTATTATTATTATTATTATTATTATTATTGGAAAAAACAAATCCACAGTTATGTAAATGTACATATATTTAAAATTTAAAATTTAAAACTTTAAGGATAGCTTTCGGAACCGAATAGATTCCCGAAAGCTTTCCTTAAAATTTTAAAAATTTTAATTTTAAATATATGTACATTTACATAACTGTGGATTTGTTTCTCCATTTGGAGACTCATGCTACTAAGAGTATTATTATTATTATTACTTATTATTTATTGTATTATTATTATTATTATTTATTTTATTATTAGTTATTATTATTATTATTAATTAATTATTATTTATTATTATTATATTATTAATTTTAGAGGATGAAACCCTATTCGTATGTAACAACCCCACCACAGGGGAGGCTATTGACTGGAAATTCAAGCTTCCAAAGAATATTATGGTATTCATCTGAAAGAATAACGGAAGGTAATAAGAAAACACAGAAAGAAGAGATCGCTTACCAGAAAAGAAAAGATAATATAATAAAATTGAAAAAACAAAAAATAAATAGCTAAAATGTAATTGAATTATTACATAACAATTAAATTTCATTAAGGTAGTAATAAACGTCGCATATTCGCTTGAACTAAATACGCAAAAAGACAATGACGAAATGGAGTATACAGAACTGATGAAAGTCACTAATGAAGGAAAATTATCAATATTTTTTCCCCTTCAGACTTCGATGTCTCTAGGATATTTTTGGAGCTTTTTTTCTTTCTCTTAGACTTTAATTGGGTCTACGATTATGTTCTTTCTGGTGCACATTTAATTTTAGGTAAATAAGTTGAGGATCTGTCTCCTGTTAATATTAAAGCTGACATGGCTGAATGAAAAAGAGAGAGAGAGAGAGAGAGAGACTAAGAGAGACGAGAGAGAGAGAGATGAGAGAGAGAGTCAAAAAAGAAAGAAAACGTGAGTTAAAATCCCAGGCAATATTGGAAAGCAATTATGCTTCTTCAAAGGGAAAGTAGCTGCAGAGCAATATCCCGTTTCCACGACAAGCACTGGCCCTCAGGAACCGTCGTCCTTCGTGGCGAGTTTTATTATTATTATTTTATTCCTACTATCAATTTCTCAATCCTTACTTAAAGCATATTCATCTGTTGCTTCATATATGTGACTCACTAGTGTTTTTTAACTATTATGTCATTGATGTTTACAATATAGTATTCTTTTCCAGATGAAAAGTCATAATAGAAATTATGTATGATAAATTCGTAAAGTAAATAGGTCTACGGGCATAACCAGCCCCGTTTCACGGGAAAACCAGCTGTTTCAGGGAATCCTTCTCACCCCCACCCGCTTTGGAGTGGGGGCGGTATGGGGGAGGCAGGATAAAATCGCATTATAAACCATCTTAGGGATCCCCACTATAACCCTGCCAAGTTTCATGCCCATCGGACCAACCGTTTGGCCATGATTGAATAACGCCCATTATAGTATTGTAAGATTTAGAAGATGAGCCACAGCGGCCACTAACTTAAGCTTCAAAATAATATGGTGTTTAAAAATAGAGATAACAGAAGGTAATGGAAACAGAGAGACGAAATCAGCTATAATAATAAATGTAAATAAACGAATTATTAAAATGCAAGGAGAATAGTATAGAGGTAGACAATAATGCATTGCATCTTTAGAAGTTCCAATTACACACCATCCTTAGGAATAAATGA
>NC_061094.1:64784739-64794739 GCF_015104395.2 Macrobrachium nipponense
TTCCAATACATACAACAGTTCCTGCTCGGAAGACCAAAAGGTGGAATTTGTTCTTGCAGTAAATATCAGTGCCTGCGGTGAAAATCTGTTTCCCGCAAAGTGGAAATAAACTTCTGTTTCGACCATGAATTACCGGGGTGTACCCAAAATCTTAACCGAAATTCGTGACCTGATTTTATACTGAAGTAGAAAAGTCTCTTTTATATAAAAATTATGCTTATTTTGCCATTTTTTAAAATTGTTTTCATGTTCTGCATCCAAATGTTAAAGTATTTACAAACTGAAGTAATCAGGAATCAGTTTGTATCTAGAAAAACAATTACAATATAGATTGACTATCATAAAACCTTTGTTCTTATTATAATGACCCTGTTTCCTGATTTTGTTTTACCGTGATAGATTGACCCTACATTTTCATTTAGTTGTAATATTATTTTTCTCCGTAGATTACATTATTCTTCACATTTGTATACAAAAGAGAAGAGGATATCAATGAACGTAGATTTACTCTTATAAAAATGAACACAACTCAAACAAATATGCTTCAGAATGAAAGAGGAGATTTTCCCTGGTAACATTGGAATAAAACTTTGTTAAGGGAGAAGAAAAAGGATGTACTATAAACAATACCATGTATACATATAATATTTGATGTGGGAATGAAGTAAACATTTGAATCGTCCCTCACTCAAAAACGGAACTTTTTTTTATCCTCTTCTGGGAATCCTGTGGAAATGGGATTCTAATCATCTTTAGCTTGTTATGAAGGATGCGATCTCAGACATCCTTGAGGCTCTATGGCTTTTGTGAGGTAGGATACTAGATAAGTGAAGCAGCGTAAGAAGCTTAGTTTGACGATTCTTGGAATCTTGCTGTAAATGAATTATTTTTGGAATTAGCTGCAGATGAAGGATTCTTGGACTCTACTGCAAATGAGAAACGATTCTTGGAATCTGCTGCAAATGAATGACAATTCTTGGAACCTGCTGCAGAATAATGACGATTTTTGTGATGTGCTGATAATTAAAAACGATTCTCTGAATTTTACTGCAAACGAATGATTCCTGGAACCTTGCAGAAAGTTAATGACAATTTTGGAATCTGCTGCGAATTAATACCGGTTCTTGGACTCGATGCAAATTTATGACAATTCCTGGAATTCTACTGCAAATTAATAACATTCCCGAAATGACGATTTTTGGAATCTGCTGCAAAACAATGACGATTCTTGGAATTTGCTGCAAATCAATAAAGATTCTTGAAATCTGCTGCAAATTGATGATTCCTGGGATCCAGCCGCGCATTAATGACAATTCTTAGAATCTGCTACAAATGAAAGGGAATTACTGGAATCTGCTGCAAATTAATGATGGTTCTTTAATAACCGTTCTTGGAATTGATGGCAAATTAATAATGATTCTTGAAATCTTCCACAAACTAACGACGAGTCTTGGAATTTGCTGCAAAGTGATGAGGATTCTTGGAATCCACTGCTGATTGAAGATGATTTTTGGAATCTCTGCAAATTGCCGGCGAATTTCGGAATCTACTGCAAATTAATGACAATTTCTGGAACTGTTGATAAAACAACGATGATTTTGGAATAGGCTGAAAATCAATGACGACTCTTGGAATTTCCTGCAAATTAATTGCTAGCCTTGGAATCAGCTAAATGAAGATTCTTGGAATATGCTGCAAATTAATGACGATTCTTGGCAACTGCTGCAAATAAACGATTCCTGGAATCTGATGCAAATTTATGACGATTCCTGTAGTATGCTGCAAATTTATGGCAATTCTTGAAATCTTGGGAAATGAATAATTGGAATCTGCTGCAAAATAATTATGATTGTTGGAATCTACTGTAATTCTTGCCATCTACTGCAAATTAATGATGGTTCCTTGAAGCTTCTACAAAATAAATGACAATTTAATTATACACACACAATATTAAGCAACAAATTTCGTTTAATATCTAATTCGCAGTACTTCGGGAATATCACCGAAGGTGAATTTTAAGTAATAAATTGATTGGTGAAGTCACTCAAAAAACCGTTGCCTAATGTTCCAGAAGTTTTCGTTCACCTACCAATAATTAATTCTTTGATATTTACAATGAAATGTAATTTTCTTATTCGATTTTGGTTATTAATCAGACGGCCAACAGTATAAGAAAGAATGGTGAGTGAAAAACTCATATTACGAAAAATAACGAGGCATTTTGAAAAATTTCGTGCCAGATGATTGGGCAAAAGAATCAAAGAAGAAACTATATTTCGAATTCAAATAAAAGCATCTTAACTAATAAGATTATCTATTATATATTTGGCAATGTGTGTATGTATGTTTGTTTGTATGTATGTATGTTTGGTATGGGCGCCCGGGCCGTCGGTCTGACGGGCCTGAGATTCGGAACGGAGATGGGTTTCCACCCCGGGAAGGTCGAGACCTATGTTTGGGAGCCCGGGGTCCCAAAATTTCTACTTCCCCTTCCGAAGGGTGAGAAGGGATTCTGTGAAACAGAGCCGATTCTGCCCGTGAAATGGGGCTGGCTATGCCCGTAGACTTAGTTACTTTACAAATTTCTGTATACATATGACTTATCATTTAGGAAAGAATACTGTAAGGTAAGCATCAATGACATCAAAGAGGGTGGTTTTAGAAGGTGGTTGACACAGAGAGAAAATGAGAAGGAGCGAAAATGAGAGTGAGAAAACCGGGTGTTAGGGAGGAGAAAGAGGAAAAATGGAACAGACAGACAGACAGACAGATAGAGTTGGTATTACTGAGAAGAAAGAGGGTAAAAGGCAGTGATTGTTGGAGAGAGAAAGAGAGAGTAAGAGAAAGGAACGAGAGAGAGAGAGATTATATATATATATATATATATATATATATATATATATATATATATATATATATATATAAATATATATATATATATATATATATATATATATGCTCTGGGTTACACGGACCAATCTACCTAGGGCCCGCCTTACGGGCGGGTAACCAGCTAGTATTGAATAATCATCAGCGAAAGTATTATACAAATAAATAAAGATATCAATAATTCTATCATAATCACTGACAAACACAAAAAAGAAAAAAAAATCTCATAACGTCGTGTGTTATCGTGTGACGCCACAATTGGACAGGAAAGTTAAATGTCTCGTCTCTTGCACCGATAAGTTGGATAACAAACTCAGCCGCATCACAATATCTCGTAGATCATTAATCATGAGCTTGCATGAGACTAATGTTTCTATAGCAAATTTTGCTCAACAGCTTGGCGTAAATAGAACAACCGTGTATATTGGATAAGAAAACGGAAAGAAAAATATAATAAATGCATTGAAAAAACTAGAGGACGTCCCTATGTTTGCACTACGGTTGAAAAGCATTGAAGGAGTTCGGCCTAACTCCACTTACAACCGGTGGTGCTATAAGGAGAGAACACTATGCTCTCCCTTCATGTCATTGTTGGTGCCCAAACCATCTGTAACAGGCTACATGAAGCCAAGGTATCATTTCATCAAACTCCTGCCAAGAAAGGCTTCATAACAGAGAAACGCAAAGAAGAGAGGCTAGGGTTTGCGTTACAATATTATCCAGCGGCCTATGATATCTGGAAGAAAGTCATCTTCAAAGAGGAGGAGACATTCTCCACTGGTGAGCATGTGGTCTTCTTCGTTGCTGGCGTTTAACATTAACTAAGTTAATGTTGAACTTTTTGCTCATTTTAATTCTTTAATAGCTTAGATAATAAGAAATGCAAAAATAGGCGTAATATATTCAGTTAATTTCATAAGAGTTATCAAAACGATAGGCCTAAGTAGCAATGAAAGAAACCAGAAAGGCATATATATATATATATATATATTATATATATATATATATATATATATAATATATATATTAAGTGCGATTATATATTATGTATTATAAAATAGACATGAAATTTGTTAGCCTAGTTCGTAGTATTTTATATATAAGCAACTAGGCAAATAGGCCTAAGTGTCGTGAAAAGTAGTCAGAATACATGGTAGGGCCTGAGATATAATTATATATATATATATATATATATATATATATATATATATATATATATATATATATATATATATATATATATATATATATATATATATATATATATATATATATGCCAACAAATCTTCACAAAGCCGTACTAATTGTTGATGTTACTAGGGCCAAGTTCAACTTATAACGGTCGTAGACCTACGTCTATAAAGTTCACACATATGAAGGAAATGAAACACAAAGATGGAAATATCAAAACATAAGAACAGTGATAACTTTTTAAGTATTGTAGTAACACCCTTTAGTCAAGAAAGTACGGCAACAATACCAGAAAAAAAAAAACCTATTTCAGGGAAAACCACGTTACTTCTCTAGCCCACCAGTAGTTTCTGAGCGGTTTGCTTACAAAGGAGTTGCCGAATAGCGCCAGATGTCACTACTATAAGGTCAGGAAATGGATTAGCGAAAGAATTGAATTGTTGCTGGGCTGTCAAGTTGATTAGATAACGTTTACGCGAAGCTGACTTTATCACAAGAATAATTATGACGTCAGATTAAAAGAGAAGTGACAGGATTCATGTAATAATGAAGAGAAGGTGATAATAATATATTCGTTCTCTTAACCGATTAGTGTTTTTAGCCTAGAGAGAGGAACTGCTTACCATGTTTCTGAAAAAGCATTATATGGAATTTCTTCTATGGAGAATAATGTTATACGTTGTTTTAAAGGCAGCAATTTTACTTTCCTATGTGTCTGGAGGGCCGTTACAAAGGTTTACCTACCGTTGAGACTATTATACGCCGCGTGTCTCACCAGCCAATCAGCACTTTTGTTATTGTCGTCGCGTACGTGCTACGTACTCGCTGCAAAGAACCTGTTTGCTTGGCATTAATCAACTTTATAGCTATTATCGGCGGTAATATTGATCATCGACGGGTAATTAGTTTAGACACTATAGATTCTCTTTAAGTTTGAGGTGGGTCTGGACAGTCTCCGGATATTGTGAAAAATAAAGCAAAAAGTGAAATATCGATGTCTTCAGTGGTAAAGGTAAAGGCTCTTGCATGATGTTACATGTTCTGACGATGGTAATAGTGATGATAATGAGCCTTTTCTGGTGACACACCTGGTGATAGTGTAGTTATTGTCGAGGGAAGACGGTATTATAATATTTGAGGGTGAAGAGGCAAACATTGAGAGTGAAGAGAAGGGAAAACGCGGAAGGAAAGCTTGTAGGCCTAGTGTGAAGAGAGAGAGAAAAAGTTCTCATTGTTATGATTATAGTGACAGTGACAACTCAGACGATGACTGGGTGAGTCACTGTAACAGTGATAGTATTGAAGAATGTGATGATCCAACCCTATATGGCACAAGCAGCCCCATACCTGTAAGCAAAGGCGCCAACTACAAAACTAGTGCTAGCGCCACCACCACCAACAGTGGTTCCTTATTTGTGGAGCCTTCTACTGAGGAGGCACAATTAGGACAACAGGAAAAGGGGAGAAAGTGGGTTCCTTACAAATGGAACCTTCTGATAATGAGGCTGAGTAATTTGAACAAGAAAAGGGAAGAAAAAGGGTTCCCTATCTGTGGAACCTTCTACTGGTGAGGCTCCACACTTAAAACAACAGGAAAAGGGAAGAAAAAGGGTTCCCTACCCGTGGAACCTCCTACTGATGACGCTGAAAAATTATTTTTTTTTGGGGGGGAAGGTAATTAGACTAGAAACAAAGGCCTTTGTCTGTTCACCAAACCGTTTTTAAGAAGTCTTGTACCAGGAAAACTGTTCCACCAAGAGGGTAAGTTCCCTTTGCAATTGCAAGAATGAGATAATTGCAGAGATTATGATTAATGTGATCTTCAAGGCTCACTGATCAATTATCGGTTGAGGACTAGAACACCATGGAGAAAGCAGGGGCTGTTTTAGAGTGTTAATTGACAAGTACAACTTGTGGAAGTTTGTTCCAGCCAATACATCCGTCACTACATCCCAGAACAACAGTTAGGTCTGTGTCACCATGCGCTTGTAGTTGTAACAGACCATGCTACGTCCTCGTCTTTGCCAGCAAATTTCAGCTTTTTTCTTCCAATGTTGAGAGCCTACCCCCTCCCACCACCCACCCCCAACGCAAACTTGTTGACGACATCGGCCTGTCAGTTGATTAATGCAGCTGAGTGATTAATACAAATGACCACTCAAAACATCTCAGATAATGGTGAGTAAAACTGTTTTATTTTTGCCGATAGAAATTTTTTTCAATGCCTTTTTGCCCATTAACGATTATTAATCACCATTATCTTTGTCATTATTCATGATTCATAAGTTTGTTAGGATTATTATTAACACCGTTTCGAGTTTCTTGATGTTTATTACTTTGGTGTGATAATTTGAGTTTTTTGAAAAATGTAAATTTTTTTTTTTGCATTAATCACCCTTTTCTTCATCAATCATTAATCACAAGCTTTTAGTATTATTATTAACCTATACTGTGACAATATTTATTGATGCTTATTTCCTCTCTGACAATAATGTTTATTAACTGTCTAACAATATTAATTTTTAATTAATTATTTTGCCATTAATCACTACTGCCTTCATTATTAATCATTATTATTATTGACATATTCTTAATATGATTATTTACGTTTATTGCAGTTTATTAACTATTTCATTATATTTATTTCCTTGACTTTTGTGAAGTTTGTGTATTTTTGTATAAATGACCATTTTCATCATTAATCATTAATCAAATTTTTTTTACTATTATTGTTAGCATGGTTGATGTCTATTGATGCTTATGACTGTGTGACAATATTCATTCATTAATACTTACTGACTGTTTATAATAAGTTAATAATGTTTATTAAATGCATAATAATATTTATTAATATTTATTAACTCTGCCACAATATTTATTAATGTTTATTAACTCTGCCACAATATTTATCAATGTTTATTAACTGCTGGACAATATTTATTATTGTTTATTAACTGTGGGAAAATGAAAATTAACTTTTATTAACTGTGGGAAAATATTTATTAATGTTTGTTAACTGTGGGACTATAAAAATTAACTTTTATTAACTGCGGGACAATATTTATAAATGTTTATTAACTGTGGTGCAATATTTATTAATGTTTATTAACTGCGACACAATATTTATTAATGTTTATTAGCTGTGGGACAATATTAACTTTTATTAACTGTGGGCAATATCTTTTAATGTTTATTACCTGTGGGACAATATTCATTAATGTTTATTAAGCGTGGGACGATATTTGTTAATGTTTATTAATTGTGCTTAAATATTTATTAATGTTTATCAACTGTGCTTAAATATTTCTTAATGTTTATTAATTGTGACCATGTTTACTTAATAATTAATAATTATGTGACAATATTTATTATTGTTCATCTACTGTGAGCAAATATGTGTTGAGGTATGATAACGATTTGACAATATTTATCAATGTTTATTAACCGTATGGCAATCTGAATATTCATTTTGCACTATTCACAAATATCCTCTTCATTAAACATTATTTTTCATTATCTTTAACATACTACACTCCATTCTATTCCATTTCATTTAGTGTTTATTGTTTTTTGTTTACAATTATGTATCTGGGAGTATTTTCTTTTCAAACTTTTGCAAATAATTAAAAAAGACAATAATCGTGTTTAGACAGACTTATTATTATTATTATTATTATTATTATTATTATTATTATTATTATTATTATTATTATTATTATTATTATTATTATTATTATTTTATTATTATTATTATTATTATTATTATTATTATCATAACTGTTGTAAGACTACATTAAGTAACAGCACAAACATGATAAAACATACTGTGGTGAATAAATTCGGAATTGTGTCCAATGCAAGTTATTTTTCTCTTTTGATTTATAATAAACGTCCAGCCGAACTCAACGAGAGAGAGAGAGAGAGAGAGAGAGAGAGAGAGAGAGAGAGAGAGAGAGAGAGAGAGAGAGAGAGCTTGTCTTAATACTTGAAAGAGAAGCTATTGTTGGCTGATGAATTTGCAAACGAAGCAATTAGCGATGTTCCGATGTTTTAATTTCCTGTAAAACGAACCAGCGTCGAGTCTCTAAGTCTCTCTAAACTTAAGTTATAAGTTTGAGTTCTGTCTAAACATACGTTTTAAGCATGAATGCTATCTAAACTTGAATTCTATCTAAACTTGAGTTTTAAGCTTTAATTCTGTCCAAACTTGAGTTTTAGGGTTGAATTCTGTCTGAACTTGAGTTTTATCTAAACTGAATTTTAGGGTTGAATTCTTTCTAAACTTGAGCTCTGTTTAAACGTGAGTTTTAGCATTGAATTCTTTCTAAACTTGAGTTCTTTCTAAGATTGAGTTTTAAGATTGAATTCTGTCTAAACGTGAGTTCTGTCTAAACTTGAGTTTTAGGCTTGAATCTTATCTAAATTTCAGCTCTTTCTAAACGTGGGCTTTAGGCTTGAGTTCTGTCTGAACTTGAGTTCGGTCTAAGATATAGTTTTAAACTTGAGTTCTGTCTAAACTTGAGTATTAAGCTTGAATACCGTCTAAACTCGAGTTCTGTCTAAATATGAGTTTTGAGCTTCAGATTATCTACACTTGAGTTCTGTCTAAACTTGAGATTTAGGCTTAAATTGTTTCTAATCTTGAGTTATGTCTAAACTTAAGTTTTAAGCTTGAGTTCTGTCTAAACTTGAGCTTTAAGCTTCAATTCTTTCTAATCTTGAGTTATATCTAAACTTGAATTCTGTCTAAACTTAAGTTTCAAGCTTGAGTTCTAACTTAACTTGGGTTCTGTCTAAACTCGAGTTCTGTCTAAACTTGAGTATTTAGCTTGAGTTTTGTCTAAATAGTTCTGTCCAAATTTGAATTTTAAGTTTGAATTCTGTGTACACCTGAGTCCTATGTAAACTTGAGTTTTCAATTTGAGTTCTGTATTAACCTGAGTTCTGTCTAAATTTTAGTTTTAAAATCTAATTCTGACTAAACTTGAGTTATGTCTAAACATGATATTTAAACTTTAATTCTGTTTAAAATATTATTTCTGTCTATGCTTAATCTTGAGTTCTGTCTAAGCTTGCTTTCTGTCTAAACTTGAGTTTTCAGCTTGAGTTCTGTCTAAATTTAAGTTTTAAGCTTTAATTCTGTCTTAACTTGAGTTACGTCAAAACATGAGTTCTAAGCTTGAGTTTTGTATAAGAATGAATTCTATCTTAACTTGTGTTCTATCTATTCTTGAGTTCTGTGTAAACTTAAGTTTTAAACCTGAGTTCTGTCTTCTGTCTAAACGTAAGTTTTAAACCAGAGTTCTGTCTTCTGTCTAAACTTAAGTTTTAAACTATAGTTCTGTCTCCTGTCTAAACTTAAGTTTTAAATCTAAGTTCTGTCTTTTGTCTAAACGTAAGTATTAAGCTTGAGTTTTTCGTAAACAGCAAAGGAAAAAAAATATTGGACTTTCAAGAATCTTGAAAGACCTCCTGAGTGAGTTACCCCTATAGCATTGCAACCCGTTTTTATCTTAAGCTACTGCTAGAGAGAATGGGGCATTTTAGTGGGTAACACAAGTATATTTCTGCTCCGTAGTGGTTAGTGCCATTAGCGCACCTCATGCCTAGCAGCGTGCCGTCGGCCCCTACCTGCAACAATTTTGTTCCTTTTACTGTGCCTCCTTTCATATTCTCTTTCTTTCATCTTGCTTTCCACCCTCTTCTAACGATTGATTCGTAATGCAACTGCGAGGTTTACCGCCTGTTACTCCTTTCAAACTTTTTACTCTCAATTTCCGTTTCAGCACTGAATGACCTTATAGGTCCCTTGGTTGGCATTTGGCCTAAGTTCAATAACTGAATTTAAAAAGTATTTTTTTTACAAATCATCTAACACTATTTTTACATACTTTTTACAATTTGTAGTTCACAGCCCCAT